>NW_004955405.1:42109344-42201508 GCF_000276665.1 Chinchilla lanigera
GATGGGTGAGCGGGTGGATGGAATGAAGAAAGGAAAGGAAAGAGACATGGATGGATGGATGGGTGGATGGATGGATGGATGGGTGGATAAGTGTGCGGATGGATGGGTGAGCAGGTGGATGGAATGAAGAAAGGAAAGGAAAGAGACATGGATGGGTGGATGAGTGGATGGATGGATAAGTGGGTGGGTGGATGGAAGGAAGGGAGGGAGTGGGGAGGAAGGGAAGGAAGGAGAAGGGTGGATGGATGGTTGGGTGGATGGATGGATGGATGGAAGGGTGGGTGGCTGGATGGCTGGGTCAGTGGGTGGACAGATGAGTGGGTGGGTGAGTGGGTAGGTCAAGATGGCCCTTTCCAGCTTTAAATTCCATGATTCTGCTCTATGAAGCAACACAGAGAGACCACTATTCAGTAGACCTAGGCCAGCACCTTCCTTCCTTCCAGTCTGTGTTCCCTCCCCCAGCCTGCATGTCAAGGCAGCACTGCCAAACTCCAAAATGCAGTGTTAGGCAGATGCCCAGGAGTACCAGTCTGTGCCACCGCAGGCTGAGGCAAAGTCCCTGAACCCAATTAAACCGTCCCCTTACAATTATGCCACATAACTTTGATGTACTTTTTTGCTCATCAGCCCCTTTCCGTGTGAAAAGAAGGAAAACCACCACCATTACCTCCCAGCACTACCCCTGTTATCTGCGTTCCTACACAGAAGGCCATTGTCATTCCGCACATGTCTGTCTGAGGAGCTATAGGAGCAGGAAACCACCCTGGGCAGTTTCCAGAGACTCAGAAGACAATAGCTCCTGACAGCAAAGCGTTTACAAGGAACTCAAGGAGATAAAAATATTCAAGAATGCAGAATAATGTAGTACAAATTACATTAATAAGTTAAGCCTCTGAAGAATCAGTCTAGGGGTAGCATTTTAAAGAGTAAAGGCTTCTCGGAAAGACTGGCTTGGCGAATCCAGCAATGAGATGGGAGACAACTAGAAACTTTGTCGGAAGATGGCCAGGTGGGATCTGGGCCATGCAGGACCCTGGGCAGGACGTGTCCAGGGTGCTGAGCAAGTTAGGATCACAGGGGCAAAGGTTAAAGGCTGGAAGCCACACTGTGTGTCCAGGGAAAGGAGGCCAGACGCTGAGCTGGCGGGAGAAGGTCAAGGTGGGTTGACACCAACCAGCAGGTGCGTCTGTCACCGTTCTGCGCTGTGACCAAACAATTGACACGCAATTTAAAGCAGCAGTGATTCACTTTGGCTCAAGGTTCCAGAGGGTTCAGTTCACAGCTGGCTCTTTCCAAGGCAAAAAGAACACGGGAGAAGGGAAGGGACAGAATGAAGCTGCTCAGCTCATGGAACCAGGAAGCAAAGCAGGAAGAAAAGAGCCAAAGATTGAGGGGCCCAGAATTACCTTCCTGATTGCACAGCAGTGGCCTTCCGCTAACCAGGCCTCGATCCTGACAGCACAGCCGGCTGTGAGCTCATCCACTTACACATCCTCAGATGAGGTTGGACCCAACGACACTCCAAAGCCCCAACTCAGAACACACAAGCCTTTTAGGAGACAGTTTTGTTCTGCTGTGTTTGAGGCACTGGGATTGAACTCAGAGGCATTCTGCCACTGAGACACACTGCCACCACCTTTTGCTGTCTGATTTTAAGACAGGTCTTGCTGAACTACCCACGCTGGCCTTGAGCTGACAATCCTCTTGCCTCAGCCTCTGTAGCAGCTCGAATTACAGTACATACCACTGCACTGGTTACGTATGGTCCTTTTAACCTGCAGCTCTCAGACTGACACGAGGAGCTCCAGGAAGCCGTTCAGTGTCCTCTTGCACAGAAACAAAGTGGTGCAAGTGTCTGGGGAATTAACAACTGCTGCTTTGCCTAAGGCAGGATGAACCAGAGGGACCGCCAGTGGTGACCTAAGGATCCGCGTGCAGCAGGAGGGCGGCTTCCTTGGGGAGCTCAGCTAAGACCAGGGCGCCTTTCAGAGGGCTTCACCCCGACAGAGAACACTGGAGTGCAAGATGCACGCTGCACGTCTCTCTCAGAACACCAGTCACAACTGTCTGAAACTTCCACAGCCACAAACTACTCGAAAAGCCTTCTGATGGCCCGGCACCCCACGCCCTCGTCTCAGGCAGTCAGTCACTCTGCCTGACGGTGCCCCTACTGTGCACGAGGCACTGTGGCTCTGCTGATGGCCGGACCCACGCATGCAGAGTACCGGAGTGGGAGTTTGGGGGCGACTGGGTCGGGGGCTGCTAAGCACATCAGTGGATGCGGGCACAGCTGTCTGGCAGGCGGAGGCAGGTCAGGGGTGTGAAGAAAGGGCTGTCTCATCCCAGCCCAGTCCTCACTCTCTGCTTCCCCGCCAGCATGAGGTGAGCAGTTCCTCCTCCGCTGTCCTTTGGCCCGGGTGCTTGTGCCTCGGAGCCAGCTGACCATGGACTCCAGTGCCTGAAACCTCAAGCCAGAATGACCTTTTCTGCTGTAAGCTGTGTCAGTCAGGTGCTTTGTCTCAGCAGCAAAGAGCTGACTACCACACGCGGCACTGCAGGAGGAGATGGGAGGACATCGAAATCCAGCGCAGCCGCAGGGACAGAGCGGTTTCCTGGGAAGGGAGGCGGGGCAAGGCGGGAGCACCGAGGGCGCCCTCTGCGCCAGGGCTGGAGCTGTGGCTTCGCGCAGGGGCTGGGGCTGCTGAGGGAGGCGGGCCGCCCAGCATAGTCGTTGTGATCTCTGTCACATGCGATAACCTGTCACCCTTGAGCCCAAAGCCTTTGCACTGTAGTCCAGTCTTGTCCCAACACGCTGGGGGGCAGGGGTGGAGCTGCTCACCCCTGCCCCCTGCAGAGAAGGGACTCCCCCCGGGGGGGCGCCCAGGACAAACCCTGCACTGCTGTTTGGGAAAAGCACGTGCTGCCCCGGTCACAAGGACAACAACAGAAACACGGGGAGTGCAAAGAGTAGGAAAATGCACAGGACAAGGGGAAGGAGGGAGGAACGCAGCTTGAAAGAGATGTGAGGACCCACGCTCGGTGCGCACCTTAGAAACCAGGACGAATGCCAAGAGTGCAGAAACTTGCCTCGATCACGGGACCCTAACAGTCCGACTCCTCTGCAACTGTGAGGTCTACACAGCCTCAGCCACGACCACCGCCCCCTCAGTGTGGCCCAGGAGGAAATGTGGCAGTGGCCACCAGGGCAAGGGCATGAGCAGCAGGGATGCCAGCCTGCAGGAGGGGTGCCCAGCAGCACGTGCAGGGGCTGTGCTCCACGCCACTGGCACCGACTGAGGCCCAAAGCAGGAGCAGCAGGAGAGTGGGGACCTCAGGGCTGGCTGGGCAGCAGGGGAACCAGCTGAGGGGCACACTGGCTTCTGAAACAGGAGGCAGAGGCCAGGACAAGAGCCGCAGCTGGGCACCCAGTCCCCAGCCCCTCCCCAGCGCCCCCCAGGACCATGTGTCAATCTCCTTGCCCCGGAGACCCTCCTGTAGAAATACGCCCTGCATCGCCTGCTGCTTGGGAAGGCGGCATGGTGAATACCTGTCTACGGACAGCGACAGCTACATACTCAAGGCCTGTCACCGACCACCATGGCTGGTCTGTGTTGCCCTTGTCCTCGAAACCTCCCAGCACAGAAGCACTCCATCTTGCGAGCCAGAGCCTCCACAGGGTGCTGAGATACCTGGAAAGCCTCGAGTCCGCTTCTATCTATTTTCTTCTAATTCATCAGCTTTATTGGAAAGGAAGAGGGGGATTGAAATATCCACAGGCCAGGGAAACGGATACGGCTCAGGGAAGGATTGCACAGAATAGTCCCCCAAGGGCTGACTGCTCACACGCTCATTACAAAAACAGATGGAGCTGGGTTTTCAAAACATCCTGACTCCTCCTGATCTGGTGCACTGGGTGAAGAAAAACAAGGGTTAAGCGCAAGGTCATGAGTTCGGTTCCCGGTACTGGAGAAAAACCAAAAGAAAAAAAAAAAAGAAAAACGAGGGTTCTATTTCCGCTCCCCTCTGAAATGATGTTAAAAGGGACCCCCAGCAGCTTCTGGAAGGCATGGCCGCCCCTGCTGCTCCTCTGCATAGAAATCTGCCTGGCTCATGCCTTCTGCGGCTCCGAGGGAGAGCCACACGCAGACGCACAGCACACAGTCGGCACACATGGGCCTGCGCTGTGGTCACGGGTGAGGCTTTGTAAACTCAGTTAAAGTTTCCTGCTCCGTAAATGTTCCATCCCTGTGTTTGTTTCCTCTTTCCCCTTGACACTCAGGGTTTAGAAAGCAGTCCTGGCCACTGCTGGTAGGAATGTGAATTAGCACATTCCCCACGCAGAGCAGGACAGCAGCGGCTTACAAAACCGGGAATGAGACCGGTGTGAAGAGATATCTGCATTTATGTGAATGCTTCAGCCTCCTTCTCAACACCCAGACTACAGCCTCAAACAAGGCGTCTATTAACAGATGAACACACAAGGAAACGTGGCATGTGGACACAGGGAGTAGTATACAGCCGCCAAAAGGAATGGAACGTCATTTCCAGGAAAAACAGATGAAACTGGAGCACATTAGGCCATGTGAAATAAATCAGGCACAACAAAGACAAATAACTCATGTTCCCACTGACATGGGAAAGCCAAACATTTATGCCAAATTAGTGGGGACTAAACGAGTGGCCGTCAGAGGCTGGAGAGAGTGTAAGGTGGGGAGAGACAGCTCCTGAGGACAGAGATCCACTTCAGAAAGAAAAATGAGCCAGGCACCGTGGCACACGCCTGTAATGCCAGCACTTGGGGCTGAGGCACGAGGAGTGAGGGGAGTCCCAGGCCAGCCTGGGCTACATAGTGAGACTGTCTCAACACCCCCAAAAAGACAAAGGAAGAGAAAAAAGAAAGAAAAAAGAGAGAGAGAAAAGAGAAACGACTTCCAGTGGTCCACAGCACAGGAGCACAGCTACAATTAATGGGAATTAATGCTCTGTCTCCAAGGAGCTGGGGAGAAGGTCCTAAGGGCTCCCTCACAGGAATGAGCAATGTGGGCCCAAGGCATGCTGGGTATCCACACGCAAAACATCACAGTGTGTCACCCAGTAAACATACAATCACTGAGCTTACTTCAAAAAACAAGTTCAAAATAAAGGAGGCCCTGCCGGTCAGTAAGGATGAGGAGTATGATGCCTGCCCTGCGGGAAGTGGCCTTCCCTCCGCCAGGCGGCCCGTGACCGGTGGGCCCTGCAGGACAGGCTCGCTGTCCACGCCCCTCACACCTATCTCGGGACCCCAGGGCTTAGTGGTCAGCAGACTCCTCTGGAGAAAGGGCGAGCCCCAGCTTCTCCACAGGCACCCGCACGGCCCTCCCTCTCTAAGCCATGCCTCGCCTGTAACCAGGGAAACAGGAGGTGCCTCACAGCATCAAATGAGCGGAGGCAAAAAGCCCCTCCAGGGGTCAGTGACAACCCCGGTGTGACCACGCACGTCCTAATGGAGCAATGGGTCAAAGCCTACCTCAACGGCAAAGCAACGCAGAAGCCAGGTTGGAAGACATCGGCAGGATGGTCTCAAGGCCCGGACAAAGTGTGACACTGCTGACGTGGGCGTTCTGCCGGCGCCCAGCCAACCTCGGGGCTGGTGAGAGAAGTAGCCACACGCCCGACTCCCTCGCACCCGGAGGACAGCAGGGGCTCTGTCACATGCGTCCTGGGCACCGCTGCGGGTCTCACCTGGTCCCGCAGGACCCGTCGTCGTGGTCTCTTTCCCCTTCGGTGGCCGGGGCCGGCACGCAGCGGTGAGAGACAAGGGAAGGTCAGGACACAGCCAGCCAGGAAGCAGGGAGCCCTGAGCCCACGGCCAGCCGGCCTGAGCACCCCGGGCCGGAGAACCAGAGTCAGCAGCGCTGTTCCCGCAACACCCTCTTTTCCACAATGGGGTATGGAGGCTCAGAGAAAGGGACAGTGACATGAGGTCCCCCGTGGGTCCCTGCCCAGGGTGGGGCTGGACTTGGGACACCTCCAGCTGCCAGGGCTGGGGCCACACCTTCACAGCGATGCTCACAAGCCCTTTCACCACCAGCAGATCTTCAAAGCCATGCGTGGAGCCCGGCCCAGCTCCCAAAGGGAAAAGAGATCCATGCTTCCCACATGCTCCTCTGCATCAGCGCCTAAGGACGGGCTGCAGACCGGATGCTGGTGACACCAGGCTCAGCTTCCAGGAGCCCCCAGCACGCTGCACCCTTGTCCCTGTTCAGAGCCTGGTGCTCCAACTTGGGTGGCCGTCAGAGTCCCAGGGTGTCAGCAGGTGCCCTGAGCACACTGACCTCTGCATTTCAAACAAGTTCCCAGGCAGATTTCCACTCTCTGCTCCCTGATCTAACAACGGGCAGCAAGGACTACGGATCCAACAAGCCCCCGGCTGCAGCCACCACAACGTGGATGCAATCCAATCTGTCCTGCAATCACAGACCCGTGTCACCGAGCGGCAGCTGCCGCCCTGACACGCCGTGCCTCCCTCCGACGGTCACTTGCCCTCGCTGCTCAGAAAGCATACCCCGCTTCCCTCTAAGGAGTCGGCCACACACCCTCCGCAAGGCGGCTAAGCTTTGAGTTAATTCCCCATTACTACTTTCTAACTTAATTTCATATTTCCCTCCAGATAGATTATTCTAACTCTTTGCACAACGTAGGGACAGATTTCTCCCTTACCACCCGTGCTTGTGTGTGACGGGAACAGGCCGCCCTCACTCACGAAGCAGAGGTGAATATCAAAGCTGTACTCATAGCGACTCCTAGACCCTCCATTTGGCAGATTTGGGAAATAATACAGTATGTCCAGTTAGATTTGCATTTCAGATGAACAACAAAAAAAGAATTTAGTGTAACTATGCCCAATACAATACTTAGTTTATACTCACACCATAAAAATGATTAGCTGTTTACTTCAAACTGAGATTTCACAGAGGGACCTATATTTTACCTGAGAACCCACAGCATCTGTGCACTCACTGAAAAAATATTTGTTGGTCATTTGTAGTGGAAAGAAAAAAAAAAGGCAGAGACGTGCTGGATGTGGTGGTACGTGCTCATAATCCATGCATCCCTACCTCATCCCCGCCCCCCCCCCGTGCTCTGTTTGTCTGTCTATCACCCACCCATCCATCTGTCCATTTCTTGCTCCATCTCTGTGTACCATCCATCCATCCATCCATCCATCCCTACCTCATCCCCCCCGTGCTCTGTCTGTCTGTCCATCTATCTATCATCCATCCATGGCACGATGCTCTAGCACTGTGGCAAGACCTCTGACTTGGTTTCTGGTCAGCTGCCCAAGCGTTCTGGAGGAGGGTTTGATAAATCTGCTCTCAGCTGTAACCTCAGAGTAAGAGCTTTTTTTCTTTCCCATCTTGAGGAGGCCCGATTTCCTCTGACCCAGTTTTCCTCGCCAGGTATTCTTATTTCCTTATAAACCTGCAGAATTTAACAGAAGAAAAAACATCACAGAGGAGCCGTAGAGGACCGGGTGCCCTCTCCAGGATACTCCTGCCCCAGGGGGACCCGAGGGCACTCTGTCCTGGGCACTCTGAAGGGCCTGGGCCTGACTGGCACGCCCTTAGAGGACACCGTCCAGCCCTGGCCAGTGGACCTGACTCCGCCATGCACTGCTCTGCAGAACGCGACTCTAATGTGAGGAGCATGCGGATCACACACCACACAGAGCCACGCTCCCCCACGACCTGAACTCTTCCAGATCCCCCTCCTGTCATTCTGTCCCCGGGAGCCAGGCAGGCGCCGCCCCAGGCCCAGGCCTGACCCACCACTGCTCCCTCTCTGCACCGTCTTTATGCCTTCCCTCTCATCAGGGCAGTGTCCCTCCGCTGGGGTCTGCAGCCCTGGGAGAGTTTTCAAAGTCACTGACGGGCTCAGCCACAGGCTGCAGGGAGACGGCGCCCGCTCAGTGGTTGCCAACGGTGTCGGGCGCTGTCTCCCTCCCTCAGCCAGGCCGAGGCGCTGGCATTTCACAAAACGCTGGCTGTGTCCCCTGAGCAGAATAGAAGGCCACGGACGTCAACACCCACAGCAGAGCTCCGCCCCGCCCCTCTCCTCGGGCCCTGCACTCAGCTTGGCCCTCATGGCCACAGCTGGCCACTAGCGACCCTGTGGTCAGCGCCACGCCAGATGCCATGGAAGTCTAAGACACTGACCGATTAATAAAGGAACGGGTTGGGCAAATTGGAAGGTGCAAAATTAGGCTCAGAAAACAAACAGGCAGGAGGCTGTTTAGAGGAAATCCGCTCACACTGAGGGTAATTAATTAATGTGTTGACCAGGCTCCCAGAGGTAGTCTCAGAAGCTGAAGCCACAATTATTTTCAACACATTCGGGTTTTCTTTGGGTGGAAATAAGAACCAGCTAAGAGCCGGCAGGTCACAGGGCCCAGGGGACTGGCTCTGTCCCCTGACTCAGGACTACTACACAGACACAGCAGTGGCGGCCCACCCTGCCTGGGACAGCACCACTCTCTAGAGAAGCAGCTAAGCCAGAGTCCCCAGAGCAGGCCCCTCATGGCCTGCACGATGCACTCTGACCCCACTCTTACCACTACTATTGTGACTTGTGTCTAGATGTCCCCCAAAGACTCATGCGGTCATAGGGTCTGTTCAGAGGTGGCTGGATCTGGAGTGTGTAACCGATTCATGGTGCAACGCTGGGATCAACGGTGCTGGGATTCAGGGTGGTGATTGCTGGATCGGCCCCCCAACTGGATTGGCACCGCCCCAACCCCAGGGGACTGGATACAACATAAGAGACAGAGAGAGGCTCGTCTTCTCCCGTGCTTGCTTGCTCTTACCGTCTTCTGCTTGTCACAAACTATCTCTCCTCTGTGGTGCCACCCTGCCTGGGAGCCTCTGACTGTGGACTGCACCTCTGCAGACTGTGAGCCAAACACACCTTTCCCCTTACCTTTGGGTGTCGGGTACTTTGCCTCAGCAACGAGAGAAAAGTAACAAGACAGCCACTGACCATGCCAGCCACAGGAATGGGAGACACAGCTTAAGCTGGGGTGCTGGGCCAGCGGTGCTCCTTCTGGAAGCATCTCCACCAAACACACAGCAAAGTCTGCATGGCAGGCAGCTCATGGGCGACAGTCACAGAGCCGGTGCTTGGAAGACCACACACGGTTGTGCCAAAGAAAAGCAAGAAGAGAGGAGGGAAGAGGAGAGTGCAGGGTGGGCAGGCAAAACACAGAGGAAGACAAGCGTGCCAGAGGAAACCGACAGAGGAGAGATGGGGCAGACGGACATTGCTGCCACCCACAGGACGGGGCCAGACCCCGGGTGCTCAGGCCTGCCGCCCCTCCTCCTCTGGCTGGGTGTTCGCGCTCAGCACTACAGCTCTTACACAGTGGCACAACCCCCTCCCACACTGGAGCAAACTCCAGCGTCTTACCACTGAAATACTCGACCTTAGAACCTGCATCCATGCCAAGCTCTTCTGATCCAAGCACAAAGGTCAGTGTCTTCTGAAACCAGGAAAGCCTTCCTTCAACAAACACCTGTGAAGCACACCTGCGCCTCTGACCTGGTACTCGTGCCGAGCCAGAGAAACAGCACAGGCTGCGACCCTACGCCACAGAGTAGACAAGTCCTACGAAGCACCGCAAAAACCTTCCACATTTTGCATTTACTGAGAGTGGGGACCCCGCGCAGGGGACGGCTGAGCCAGGGCCAGAGATGAGGCTTGTGGCTGCAGAGGACAGAACTGGCCACACTGGGCGGAGGCCACAGAGCGGACCTTGCAGGTCTCAGGGAGGCCAGCCTGTCCTGATCGGGCAGAGGGCGTTAGGGAGGGCAGGGACCCAGGGGCCTGTGCCCAGCAGAAGGGGCTGCACAGAAAGCGGGCCCTCAGGGCTCAGGGCACCATGGACAGAGAGAAGCTTGACCAGGCACCAACCCCACCCCAGCAGCACCCAGGAAGAGCCTGAGTGCAAGTACCTCTGGGGTTTCCTGCACAAGTGACAGGGCGCTGGAAATGTAGAGCACTGAAGTAAATCAAATCTTGATGGACAGCACACAAGGGGGAGAGCCCCGCAGAATCAGGTGCTGCAGAGGACACTGGCACGGCCGCAGGGTATACACGGACGTCCTGGCACGCATTCCTTCCGAAGGCAACTATAGTCACCACAGAACGTAGGCAAAGCTGCGCCCCGGACGAGTAGGAGTCAGCAGAGAGCCAGAGGTGCAAGTCCCTCGGAGGAGCAGGCTGGGCAGTCCTGCGGATGGTGGCTGGATACACACCTTAGACACGCGCCCCTCCCCTTAACGGCCAGGGGGACGCGGGGAAAGGCAGAGCCCGTGACCGTGCACACCGGCGAGTGCCAGGAAGGGCCACACCACGGACAGGACAAGAAGCGGCTCCACCGTTGCCGTCTGAGTGCACTCGGCCCCAAACGCGGGGCAGACACTAGGCCAGGCGCGCAGGGCTCCACTCGGGCCGGGAGCACCACAGGAGGACTGCAGGGGGCACACGGGAAAAACGCCTCTGCTCCCAAAGCTCGAGCCTCAAAGGCAGCCCCTCGCCAAGGAGAGCCTGACCCCTGCCTAAGCGAACCCTTCTCCCGGGTGTGATCCGGAACGTGAACGGCAGGTGTGCGATCCCCACGGCGGGGAGACTCCCGGTCCCCACGCGGCACTGAAGACAGAGAGGTGGTGACGAGGACGACAGCAGCAACAGCTGACCCGGTGAAAAGACAGCCGGCTGAGCGCATGGGGACCACTGCGGCACGCAGGGCATCCCCGGGGACCTCAGAGGGGACAGGCCACGCTGCCCGCAGAACTGAGGGGAGAGGGCAGAGCCGCACGGTGCCTTCACCAGGAGGACTGCGCCACGGTGGTGACGCTCGCAGGACGGAACGGGCGGGAAAGGCTGGGCACAGGCGCAGCAGAGCCTGGCGGGCCTGGAGGAGGCGCTGGTCCTGCAGCCGTCACTGCCGAGTGGCCGCATCTGGAGCAGCTCGCACCTCCGGGGGGCTCTCGGCGGCTGGGGCCGGGTGAGCTGCAGGGGCAAAGCCCGGAAGGGATCTGGGCGGGAACCTGGGGACAGCAGACGCCACCTCACGCTGCCCAGCGACTCTGGGTCTCCAGGCCGGCGGCAGCTCCCAGGCCACGGGTGGGACAGGGTCGGGGCGGGCAGCATCCCTTTCCCACGTGGACCACGCCACTCGGCCTCAGTCAATACTCGCCTCTGCGCTCAACAAACCCTGCCGTTCATCCCAACAGAAATCAATACCTACTTAAGGGCCAAGGAACAAGAATGCAGAATTAAGGCAGCATGGGCGAGGGTGGGGTGGGCTCTGCACGGGCATGTGGTGGACCGGGACAGGCCCGGGGCAGGGCAGCTGCATGGCGCAGGGGCAGGCAAGGCACAAGGAAGGCCACCTGGAGGTCATGGTGACAAGGACAGCCATGAGACAGGGATGAAGGTAAGGAGGGACCCTACAGTGGCCCAAAGGGGCCAAAGTATGCCGGCCACTGAGAGGGGACCACGTTGGGTGGCACGGCATGCTGGCTGAAGAGAGTTATGCAGTCAGCAGCTGCTCAGGGCGCGCACAGACTGGGGCGACCGGGCGCCCCCAGAGCCAAGCCTGCCACTGACAGCAGTAGCAGGAGGCACTGGCGGCCACGGAAACCAAGTCAAGACGAGGCAGCACTCAGCCTAGGGTGCCCTCCTCCGCCCCGGCCCTCAGCACGGCCGTGAGGTCTCAGGAGGACAGCAGAAGGTCAGCATGTGGCACCGTGGAGGGCAACACGGCCCAGGCCGCTCCTGGGAGCGAGGTGGAAGCCGCAGCCCTGTCCTCTGAGGGCCCGTCCTCTGCTTTGTCTGGGAAACACTGTCGTCATGTCCACCTTACTGACTTACTTACTTTTTACACTTTTAGTCCTGAGAGGAAACCCGGGCCTGGCGCACGCTATGCAGGTGCTCCACCTTTCTCACTTTTCCTAAGACAGACCCGCCGGGGCCTCCAAGGCACGAGGCCTCAAACGTGAGATCCTCCTGCCTCAGTCCCCTCGAGGTGCTGGGATTATGGGCACCCTCACCCCACAGATAGAAGAAAGGGGGAACAGAGTCATGGGACACTCCTGGGATCCCGAGCCCTTGACTAGGAAGGCTGGGGCTACAAGCCAAGTCTGCTGGCCATGACCCACACGGGAAACACAGGCAAAGGTCGGGGATTGGGGAGGAGAATCCCGAAGCTGGGCAGGGTTGGGACGCCCCTGGGGAGGTGGTGTGGGTGGCAGCAAGGCACACAGGGGGCACTCCTAGGGCTGAGGGTGGGGCACAGGCCGGGGGCCTACAGAGGGCATTTGAGGGTCCAGGCAGACTACAGGCCCCAGCTCCCCGTGCTCCCAGCAAACACCTCGTGTCCCAGCTCCGTCCACGCTGGATCTTGATCCTGTGCGGCCACAGGGTGCCCTGAGCTCTGTGCCGTGAACTTGCAACCCACTTCCTGGGGCCCAGCCTTCACCCCCAAATCAGCCTCACTCTATGTGGCATCTTCCCACGCATGCAGGCTGCCCACGCCACAGTGGCCAGGTATGGGCTGGCAGCCTGCCTGGCCCCGCTTGGTCATAGCCACTCCGTAGCAGGACCCAGGGCTACACACGCAAGGCCCAGGAGCAGACTCTAAAGAGCCAGTCAGCAAAGCGGTGATCAACTAGGGACCAAGGAAGGGAGATCCATCTTAGCAGCGTGCCTGCTTAGCCTGCAGCTGGCCTCAGTTTGCTGGAAACTTTGCCAGAGGAATTACTAGCCGGAGTTCTGTACTTGTACGATAATGCTTGTTTAAACAAATTATAAAAAAATCCAGACCTCAAAGAGAAAAGGCAATTTTTAGCACGAGCCTTTGTCCAGAAAGGGACCCATTTGGGCAGAGCTGTCATGGAGCCCACAGTGCTGGTAATGATGGAGCCCCGGTGACAAGAACCCTGGCTTCCTCGGGACAGGAGCCTGACCCTGCCCGCCCCACTGAACACAGGTCCGGCCTCCACTCAGACCAAGGAGACACAGCCAGGGCTAAGGGGTCGGACAGGAAGGGCCACAGTGCCACCGGGCACAGACTGCAGGCTCCACCAACGCGACGGCCGTCACGGCGAGAAGAGGACGGGCTGAGCTGAGCACGGCCCCTCGCGTGACAGGGGACGCGGAACACCGATGACACAGGGGTCCCGCCTCACTCCCCAGGGGATGCACGACCACAACGCCTTCGCAGACGATGAGCCCAGCAAATCGTCGATGCCCAACGTCGGGGATATGTGTGCTAACGATACGAGGAGCTCCAGGGACACTCCCCACACGTTCAGCACGGAACAACTTTGTCCTCCTTCACGGTCATCACATTAGGACCCAAAATGTCACCGGTCTCCCCGAAGAGCTGCTGACCCTGTCCCTGAGCCCTGCTCAGCACATGAGGTCAAAGGCTACGCTCTGATCCGCAACAAGCCCATGGCGGATAGGGCAGCCCTTCCGGGCTCATTTCCCCAGAGCGCGCACAGGGCAGTTGCAGGGTACAAGAGCACTGGTGTGCACCAGCCCCCCAGGGACACAGATGTCACCCCTGCCTGCCCAGGACCTATAAGACACCAGGAGCCATCCTCCTGGCGGGGGTCCAGCCGTTGGCAGCAGGGACGAGACCCCTGCCGTCAGAAACCCCGTGTGCTCATATGACGCGTGTGCTCATGTGTGTGTGTGTGTGTGTGTGTGTGTGTGCGCGCACAAGTGTGTGTGCTGGCAAAGACAAAGATCGTGAAGATGAAGCAACTGCGCTGCACATCAACGCGGAAGCGATGCAGGGAGAGTTGGAGATGCAGAGACCGGGTGGACACCGAGAGCCTGGCCTGACCTGGGGCTCTGAGAAGCGGAAGGAGCAGAGGGGCGGCAGCTACCAAGTCTGGTGGGAAAGGGTGGCACCGCACCTGAGTGACTGGAGGGCATGGGGCAGACGCGTGGAGCGGGGTGGGTACAGGGTCACTGGGCACCGGCCTGATGATCTGCACCCAGCACCGGCACTGGGGTGGCAATCCACTGCTCGTAGAAGTCGGGAAACCCTCAGCTACTCCATCGCAGAATGACAGGAACCCCCCGGGAGGGCCAAGGGACACAGACTGCATCAGGGTGCGTGGGGCCCCCCAGTCCTGCCACGCCGTTCCGGGCACAGTCTCCTTGTGTCGATCACGCCTCAGCAGAGAGCGGTGAGAACAAACAAGGCAGCCCGGGGTGGATCAGTCACCGAATCAATAATTAATCTACTGAAACATCCCTACACACAGCCCACATCTGTCTGCAGGAAAACAGTGATTACGGACATCAAACGCTTTGCTGCGGTTCAGCTAGACGGTGTCTTCTGGAATCACCTCGTCCCATAACCAGGAAATTCACAGAGAACAAGGACAGACGGATGCGCGGAGGAACGGGCAGATGGGCGTAGGGATGGGGAGAAGGGGCAGGAGTTACAGCCTGGTGAACCAGACGAGGTCCAGGCGCTCAGGACCACCACGTTCCTGCTTCCTACAGGGAGGAACCTGGAAGTAGCCCCAGCGTCTCTCTTCCCTCTCACCTGTGCCCACCAGTGCCCTCCTGACGAGGTCTGCGGTGCCCTCCACACGGAGGAGGAGGACAGACGGCAGGGTGGCCAGGGCAAGAGAGCCAGAGGAAAGAACACATCTGGTGTGCCATGCAAGAATCAGCTCAGGATTTAGCAAGAAGAACCTAGCTGGCATCCAAGGTTGGGGAAGTTGGTCACTGTGCGGTCTCACCACAGGAAAGCGCCGGGAGGCCGGTTCACTGCCACGGGCCTGGTGCCCAGCATGGTTCGAGGCACAGACTTGGCCACGGGCCTGGGCTCCACAAACAGGTGAATGAATACCAAGTGAGCAAACCTCCTGCCGAAGCAGCTGGTACACGAGCTAGGTTTAGTGTGCACACCTTCAGTCCTAGCACTCTGGAAGGCTAAGGCAGGAGGATCACAAGTTCAAGCCCAGTCTGAGCCACTTAGCAAGAACTCTCTCAAAAAAAAAAAAAAAAGAAATAGGACTGAGGATATAGGTCTGTGTGAAGGTCCTGGATTCAGTCTCCAGTGCTGAAGGCAGAGAGAGAGAGAGAGAGAGAGAGAGAGAGAGAGAGAGAGAGAGAGAGACAAGGCTGGAGGGAGGGAGGGGGGAGAGAGAGGAAGGAAGGAAGGAAGGAGGGAGGGAGGGAGGGGAGGAAGAGCAAGCGTTAGTACCCCACTGCAGTTTTAAGCACCTGGACTCCCACCTCCACAGCTCTCACCACCAGGGCTCTCACTCCCCCCCTAGGGGCTGCCTCCCGCCTCAGCCTCTTTCTCAGGCATTGGCTGGCAGAGGCCTTCCTGGCCCCAGGGCCTCTGCACTGCATTCCGTGGGTCTGGAACATCACCAGGCTCCAGCTGCAGCCAGGCATCACCTCCTGTGTGGAGCCCTCCTGAAGCGAGCGTGGCGCCCTCCTCTCTGCGCCCGTGACCCGTGCTGACTCGCGGATCCCGCTCACAGTCCTGCACCTCCACAGGCTCCACTCAGCGCTCACGCCACCCCACAAGCCACCGAGGAGCAGCGCCCCGCACCACCCGGGCACCTGGATTTCACTGGAACGCGTCACGGGGTAAATGGACAGATGCTGCGAAGCGGAAGGTGTCGGACTCTGTCATTTAATCGCCGTCCCCAACTCTGATGTAACGCAACTCTGCTATTTTTAATCCGCCCCCCACTCCCGAACATGACACCAGTACAAAAACACAGACAAGTGACGAGCAGCAATCACCTGAACACCTGCAGCGGCTCAGAATGACAGTAATTCAGTGAATTTAAACACTGGAGAACTTTTTAACGCATTCCAAGCTATTTACACTGGGAAAGGCATCCAGAGGTCCCTTGCCAAAGAGGGCCTCAGACAGAGGTGACACGTGTATCTTTCAAATGTTAATTTCCTTTTCAAACTTCCAGCTTTGATGCAAGTTGCCTTCTCTCTGTTGGAATCAGGAAATCGGCAGACTCACTGATGATGCTGTCGACACATCCATCCATCCATCCACCCATCCGCTCATCTCTCCGTTTACGCATCCATCCATCTCTCCACACCTCCATAATGACAGGGACGTCACAGGCAGCCGGATGCAAACTGCTGATCCTCTACCGAGAGACAGACTGCGTGGGTCCCAGCAATGTCCACCGTGACAGCCGCATGACAGCAGTCGAGGGGACAGAGGGCACGTGACGGGCTGACCTGGAGGCGAAGGAAGGCCATGGCCCCACGACAGAGAGTTTCTTAGTCTCCTTGGTTGTCATAACCAGGCAGCTTGGATGCGGGAACGTGTCACAGTTCTCAAGGCTAGACACCGAGGTGCAGCTCCAAAGTCCTCAGGGCTTTGGAGGGAAAGTTCCCTGGGGCGCCAGGCACCTCCTCACGCCATCTTTCCTCTGTCCATGTCTGGCTCTGTGTGCGAATTTCACCTTCACAGGGACCCTGGGGCGCTGGGTCCAGGGCCACCACCATGCCCTCATCTTGGTTTGCTCCTCTGCTAAGCATCTGTCTGGAATTGGGTCCCACACAGGCCTGGGGGCGGGGACTTTCCTAGTCCTTTGGGGACACAGTTGGACTCACAACACTGTGGAAAGCCGGGTCTTGGAGGACACGCTTTCTGCCGGGAGGCAGCACGGGATGTGGATGGGGTGAAGGGCGGAGGTGGAGACCTGGTGGCCAGGGCTGGGGAAGCTGCTGCTCCCTAGGTGGGGCCCAGACCCCTCCTCTCAGGGGCAAGAGACCCCGCAGCAACCTTGTGTCCCAAAAGAACCTGTGACCCTGGACAGGGCGCCTTATCCTCCTGCCACTGGTTCCCTCACTGTCTGGAAAGCACAAAGCCACACTCCCCTTCACGTGTCCATGTTGGAGGGGAGGCCACGGCTCACAGTCCCTGTTGTAAGGACCCGGGCTGCTTGCAAGGTAAGTGCCAGGTCCTCACAGCGACCTTGTCCCCCGAGCTAAGACGAGAGCCTCACCAGCTGCGAGGTCACGGGAAGGAAGCCTCTCCTGGCAGGAGGCCCACGGGCTCCCACATTCTCTTGCTCACCCGTCTCCGTCCCCGCTGTGGGGCTCCGGCCCCCTGGAGGTAAGGGAAGGAAGCATCGCAGGGCGAACCTGCTGGGACAGCGGAGGGCCAGAGAAAAGGACCAGGTGCGGGGCAAGGCTCCTGCCCTGCTCCACCTGAAGTCCTTCCACCCTGGCTGAGGAATAACCCGTGCCATCGCTCCCGCACCTTTCAGCTGCTCTCGGGCGCTTGCATCAGCGGGCAGGGGCACCACTGTCCTCCCGACCCCAGAGCGTTTTCATCACGGGGAGGAAGCGGCAGCCCCAGCCCAATGGCTCTCCCGGTCCTGGAAACCCGGCCTGTTTCCTGTCTTCTGGAGTCTCCGGTCCTGACTCTGCCTGGGAATGGAACCATCAGTGATTCAGCCTTTTGCTTCAGGCTTCTATACCTGCCCTGTTTTCAAGCTTTATTCAGGTTATGACATGAACCAACACTTCCTTTTCATGCCTGGCTAATGCTCCATCAGATGGCCGGGCCACACTGTTCAGCAGCTGGCTCCCCACATCATAGCTCTGTGGTCTCCATGTTTGGATCATGAGGAACAAGGCCGCGTGCTGGCTTCTGTTCAAGCTCCCGGTGCTGTTTTCCGCCCCGGCACGCGTCCTGCGGGTCCAGCGCAGTTTCTGGGCGGCACAGCGCGTTCCTGTTCGGAGTCGCTGCTGCAGAGCCTTAGCCCCGAGGTTCCAGCGTCTCCACGCTTCCTGGCTCTGACGACAGTCACAGGGGCCGGGGCGGCATCCCAGGCACGTTGCCCCCGTGTCCCAGGGACTCGTGAGCTGGCCCACCTTTGCCCGGCTGCCCAGCCGCCTGCCCTGCACGTCCTCACGCGAGAAATGCCAGCTGCAGTCCTCGGCTCTCACCCCGAGCTGGAGGAGCTCCTGTCTGCTCTGGACACAGGTCTTTCCCAGGTGTGTAACGGCCGAGGGCCTCTCCCACCGGAGCCCTCTGAAACAGAAGACTTCAACTCTGGTGGAGTCCACTCCTCTGCTTCTCTCTTGTGCTAACTGCTTCTGCCGTCACACGGAGGAAACCGCTGCTCACTGAAGTCCCGAGGACCGGCCTCTGATCTTCTGAGACTCCTCGGGCTTCAGCCCAGCCTCTGGGGCCAGGAGCCAAGCCGAGGGGACTTCGCAGTCACCCTCACAGAGGACAGCGATCCACGAAGCATGCTCGTGGGTCTCCAGCCCAGCATCTCTGCCAGACTCAGGGAGGAGCCACAGCTCCCCCACACCCAAGTTCCCGCAGGCTGGACCCAGACCGCAGCTCCTGCCCGTGTGCCCACACAAGACCACCAACCCTGCCCTGCACCCGGTGCAGATGCCATGGAGGTGGGGATCCTCCTCTGCCCCCAGGGGGCCGGCTTGGACGGGCAGCAGCCCAGGGACCCTCACCGGGTGCTGGGTCTTCCCACATGTGCGCTCACTGTCGCCTGCTCATGCAGCCGGGCTCAGGGAGCACCTCCGACATCCTCCGCCTGCGTCCCCAGGCTACAGAAGGGAATCAGTGGACGCGACCCGCCCCGAGGCCCAGTCACCTCAGCAGAGGAAACGCTGCCAAGAGCGCACGCCTCGTCGCCCTCCCCACCGCGCAGGGAGAGCAGGTCTGAGTCTCTACACGCGTGGCTCTGCTCTCTGCTCCCGGCACCGTCCGCCACCACTGCCTTGGGAGGCAGCGACGGCTTCCCTCCATGGCGGACACTGCGACGTCCCCTGCTTGCACCGGGGTGGGCGGAGGAGAGGACGGGGTTGTGCACAGCAAGAAGCCAAGGAGCCACACGGCCACCGTGACACTGGGGCACCAGGACGGGCCGTGGCCTGGGCACGCACAGCCAGGGTCAGAGTTCACATCTGGTGTCACAGCAGGCGCAGCGGGCGAAGGGCACAGGGGACCGCGTGTACACTGGCTGGGCGCTGACAGCGTGGTGACACAGGCTGTGCCTCCGAGACAGCTGCCAGCGAAAAAGTGCCAGGACCAGGCTGACAGGAAATCGCCTCTGCGGGCCTAGGGGGGCGGGGTGTAAGCAGGGTGGGGGCGGGAGGTTGTTTCTGTCCTTACAATGATGCTTGCATTTCAGGTAACCGAAGTCGGTTCTCAGCACTAATGTCATTTGCTGCTAATCTAACATCCCAGGAATCCCTTGGAGTGAGATGACTGCAGATGGAATGCAAGTGGAGCCTTCCGAGGGAGGAGCCACCTCCGGGCCAGGGACCTGGAGGCTGAGTCAGCGGTTCCTGGCAGCAGAGGGGTCACAGGTCACAGGCCCTGGCATGGGCAGCCTGCTGGGTGCAGGGCAGAGGGTACACGGCTTCCCCCTGGCCTGCCTGCTCAGGAATTTTGGAAGCTTCAGGGCGCTGGGCCCAGGGTGACCCAGAAGCAGCCCTTGCCGCTCTGCGGAGGCGAGGGTCCGGCTGCTGAAGCCACCAGGCCACTCCCTGTGGACGCCCGCTGCACAGCATGGTTCCTAGAGCAGCGCTGACATTCTGAAAAGCTCCAGTGGACGAGATTCCACAGTCAGCCTGGACACAGAGGACAGAGAGGGACAGAGGAAAGCTGGGCCAGGACTTCGCCCACCGCACACCACGCGGCCCTGCAGAGGAACCCGGCCTCTCAGATCTCTGACGATGTCAGCAGAGGGCAGGGTTTCAGTGTAAGGAGGGAAGGAGACCCCGGGTGTGGCCCACGGGCCTGGCACCACCTGGGCACGGGGAGAAGCCAGATGATGCTAAGGGGTGACTGGCAGCGGGTTCCCACTTGCAGGGTGAGCCTGCAATGCCAGGCATCCTAACACCTTTCACGCTGGTTCTGCAGCTAACCCACCAGCCTCCTGCCCTGCCCCTGCCTCACCATGCGGGCGCACAGCTCAGCACAGCTGCAGAGTGGGAAACGGGCTCCCCAGGGCCAGGGATAGAGCTCAGCAGCACACTACCTGCCTGGCAAGTGCAAGGTCCTGAGTTTGATTCCTGGTACCCCCCCAAAAAAATCAGAAAAGGGATCCCCAGAGGCCCAGGACGACCTGAAGCCAGAATCCCAGGCCCTTTCCCTGCTGACAGTGACTGCATGACCATGGGCGGCCTGGGGTCTGAGGTGGGGAGCATGGAGGCAGGAGGAGGGCAGGAGGCTCTGAACCGGGGCTGCAGAGCACAGTCCTCCCTGCTCATGGGTGCCACACAACCCACGGGTACCACACAACGGACGGGTGCCACGCAACACACGGATACTGCATGACACACGGGTGCCGGCTGACACCCGGCTCCACTCATCGGGAGGCAGGGGAGTGAAGAAGAGCAGGAGGAGGAGGCTTCTCCCACCCGGCCTGATGGAGCTGAACGTCCCCTGACCGTGGGGGGAGGCGGGGTGATTGCCACCACTGACACAGAATCACTGCGCACCTCGGGCAGGCATGTGGGAGGCTGAGACGGGCGTGTCTCCAGGGAGGGGCACAGGCGGAGGGACGGGGTGCCTGAAGACGCAGTGGACTTCCCCGGGGTCAGTTATCGGAGCCCTGCAGGTCCACAGTGCCTGTACTTGCTCGGCCGCTTCTCCAAACATCGCCCGGCAGCCCGGTTACAGCGGCGCCCCTAAGGCCACTCCTGGCACTGGTCAGCAGCCTCCACAGACGGCCCTGCACCCTCGCCTCCTGGGTGCCCAGACCAACCCAGGACTCCTGCCCACGCCGACTCCACAAGAGTCAGGCTCCAGCGAGGCCCCGCCCGCTCCCCTCCCTTTCCAGCACTCGGCGTCCAGGGCCACCCTGGCCGTACTGTGAGTCCTCCCTGCGAAGGAACTGCGCCCTCAGCCTTCACATGGCCTCCACTACCCACCAACCAGGGCTGGCATGGCCCCCCCCGGGCTCTCTGGAGTCCACTGCCCTCAGGGAATGCCGCCAGGAGAAAGGTCACTGGCCCCAAAGACCAGCAAAGGAGCCACTGTTTTGGGCACAGGGACACATCCTGTGTCCTTCTGAGTCCAGTCTGGGGCCACACATGCCCAGTGCTGAAGTAACAGGCACTCACTCCGTGGGCTGAGAGGAAGGCCGGGAGAACGGATGGCCACACAGAGACACCAGACTGCTGCCCAGAGGGCCCTGGGCATCCAGGACGATCACAAACCCCCAACGCGCAGGGTGAGGAAGCCCCTCGGCACAGGTCCTACCCTGCCTCCACCTTCCCCATTCTGATGAAGACGAGGGCTCCCTCAGAGGGGAACTCTGACCTCCGTGGTATCAGACTCTGGGTCAGGTCCCTGCTCTCTGCATGCAGATGTGTAGATCATGACTGAGCGTCTGTCTGATACCTGGAGACGCAAGACCGCTGCACCCCAAGTTTACCTGACCTGCACCCCGCAGAAGGCCAGAGCCAGGAGTAGACAGGAGTAACTTGGTTCCACATGGAACCAAGGCTGTCCCCACAAAGGAATGTCTCCATGTGACCCCAAAAGCAAGGACCCTCCCGAGAGCCCCCAGGGCCGTGCTTGCTGAGTGCATGGGTAACCTTGGGAGGCCCAGGGATGGCTCCAAAGCTCCAGGATCGCCCTCTCCCCCCCTGGGGCTGCAGAAGGACCACTCAGTCACGTCCAACAGTGCCACACGGGCTCAGGAGAAATGCCACCCACTGGCACAGTCGGAGGAGGCTGAGGCCTGGTCTCGGTGTCAGGGTCCGCCACTGATTTCTGTCCAGCAGGAGTCCAGGCTCCTGTGGGCCGGGGCGTGCAGTGCCTCTGGTGGAGCACGAGGGACGTCCAGGATCGCCAGGCCCACGCCAAGCAGGAGTCCAGCATGGCTGGCGCTCTTCAGACAGGCACCAGGACTCTCTGTCATCTACCCCAAGCCCAGGTGAGCAGGGAGCAGCACGCTGGTTCTGTAGCAGGAAGTCTGGGCTGAGAGAGGTTAGGTGACTCTGCTGAGGACACACAGCATTGCAGGGCAGGCGTGCGATGAGAACCACATGCTGAGCCTGCCGAGAAGACCGGTGTGGAAGTGATGGGCCTGGTGTCAGCGATGATTCTTCCCTTCATCACACCGTCAAGGTCTCACACCTGGGCACTTCTGTAAAACTTAATCCTCTCCAACCTGACCACGGCATCCACGACTCAGGCCCACCGGACGGCGAGTCACGCGTCCCCTCCTGCGCATGCCCGAAAACGCACACCGACGCAGTAGACTAACTTGGCAGGGCCCTTGGCTCCCTTACACCTAGTAAATGACAGAGGACTCCGTGACCCGCCAGCCTGGAGGTGGCTCCGGGACCTTGTGGTCCTCCAGGTCTTGGGCTCCCCCGCTGTGAAACGAGGACCTCTTGGCCGTGGGGGTCCGTGTCACCTTCCTGGAAGCGTTCCTCACTTACACGATTGCACAAGAGGGAACGGGCTCTGCAGCAGCGCCGTGCTGGACTCCAGAGCAACTGCGCAGCCTCCATCCTCTTCCCTCTGAAGGGGCACAGCTGACCCGGGGGGCGAGTCGCTTGTCGGGGTTCAACCCGTCCTCAGCACACGCTCCCCCTGCTTGGCCCTGACCTTCATAAGGTCTGTGAGGCTGCGGAGGTTTCATCTACTTAGCTGTAAGCCGCACGATGGTCCCTAATGTCCGCCCCGCCCTAATTCTGTGATCTATGGTAGAAACAAAACACAAATTGCATTACAGGGCTGATCAGATTTTCTGCTTCTATTGGCTTAAAATAATCCTGTCAGCCACAGAACACGGTTTGCCTCCGCATCCAAAAGAGCCACTTGTCTCGGGGGCTGCCCTGTCCTTGCCTAGCACCTGAGCATCCCGACCCTGACGGGACCCTCCGGCTCTTTCTGCACCTGTGCGTTCTGGGGACCACACCGCACGGGAGCTCTCCAGACGGGCTGGCCCCTTCCCTCGCGAGCCCTGGTCAAACAGGTCAACATCTCGAGCCCCGTCTCCTCATCTACAGCCCGGGACGGTCGGGGGTCACGACTCTGTGGGGACGAGGTGAAACGACGCACGCAGAAGGCGGAGCCAGCGTGAAGCACAGAAAAAGCCAAAAGGATGCAAACTGGAAGCTAACCCAGGCGCCAGGGCCTGTGTGACACACGCAGGGGGCACACGCTCCTTCTCCTAAATTCTCTGCAGGAAACGGCGCGCAGGGTGGTGGGAGCTGAGGAGCGAGGGCACGCTGGGACCAACAGGAACATTCCGCCCCTGCAGAGGGACAGCTAGGACTCCGCCCACGGACGCTGTCACAGGGAAAGAGCCTCTCAGTTTGGTAGATCTTTCCAGTTTTTTAAGAAAGGAATGCCAATTATCTCTCAGTATTTAACTACCCCCAATGAATTCACAACTAGTAGAAACGGAGCAGGTCAAACCCAACACGATGTCCAGCGGATGTGCCCCAAGTTTACCTGGCCGGCACCCCACCGAATGCCGAAGCCAGGAGCAGACAGGAGTAACTCAGACACTGCCCATATTCCACAGGGAACCAAGGCTGTGCCCGTGAGGGAAGGTCACCGTGTGACCCCCAAAGCACGGACCCTCCCGGGAGGCCTGGGGCTCTGCTTGCTGAGCGCGGGTGTAACCTTCGGAGGTCCACCGATGGCTCTGCGGCTCACAGCTGTAAATGGCCTGTTTCCTTTGTCTGGTCCTTCCCTCCCCACCCCCATCACGCCCAGCCTTGTGCACCAGGCGAGCTCCACCCCACACCAGACACAATCGAAAACGCGCTCTCATTTTCAGGGTTCACTTCCTTTTCCGGGTTCTCCACCTTCTATAAGAGGGATTTTCCTTCTCTGCCCAGCGCATGTTTACTGAGCAACGTACATGGGAACATTCACCCTCAAGCATGGCTTGGCATCTACGCCCAGCAATATTGCTTTAATGTTATTAGCGCTGTATCTTTGCTAGTCCTGGTGGGAAGACTGGCCTCATTTTGAACTGATGAAAATCCGCAGGCGGACACAGGTTTCACGAACAAATTCAGATCTCGAAGTCAGTGCTGTGATCAAACTTTTATAGAGCAAGTCCCGTGCAGATGCTGAAATGCACCAGGAAGGGAAAGAGGTTAAGGTTAAGGAGAAGTGTTAGACGCCAATCCCCAAGAAACGTCTCCTGCTTAAAAAGTATTTGAATTGACAGCGACACAGAGGCATATCTCCCAAAGGTTAATAAAACCCTCTCATCTGAAAATACAAAAATCTAAAAGAATCTCTTGAAATTCAGCTTTTCACTTAAGCATCTAGCTTTGCATAGGGCTTAAAGACATGAACTAAAGTGCAGACAAGTGAAATACAGTGATACCTTGGTTCATGAACTTAACTTGTTGTACCATTTTGGCAAAGGTGCCACATTTTTGTTCCTGTAGGAAAGGTGGCCATGGTCGTGTTGGTCACCCGATGCAGAGCTCGCAAACAAAATTGTCCCAAAAGGCTCTGTTTGTGAACCAAACTGTTTGTAAACAAAAGTGTTTCTGAACCAAGGTATCACTGTACTTGAATTCATTTAAAGTGACACTATAAAATCCCCATGTTACTAAGTAAATTATCAGCAGCACCCAAAGCCTTCTGCGCAGTCTCTGCACCACCCTTCCTCCCAGAGCCGGCCCGTCCTAGGTTCCTCTGTCTGTGGACATCAAAGGACAGTGAGTGTGTCTGCCGGCTTTCCTCGGCACTGGCTCTGCGCTCACAGCACCTGGCTGTATCAATCTCCGCTCTACCCCTGCCTGGCCTGCAGTGGGCAGCATCCTGGAGCTTCCTGTGTGTGCCATGTGCACAAGCCTGGTGTGCCTGCACATGCTCTTCCACCTGGTGTGCACCTCGGGATGCAGCTGATGGGCATGCATGGCTTCACCCAGTAAAACCAGTGTTTTCCAAAGTAGTTAAACCAGTGTATCTTTTACTTAAAATTAACAGACCTATTCAACCATCAATAGCTCTCCAAAGAAAACCACTCCCTCCCTCTGTTAAACTGGTATCTGAAATCAAAATAAGGGAAACCACCTTAAAACCAGGATCCCCAGAGAAGAGGTTCTGGCCTCCTCCTCTTAGCTGCAGCCCATTACCGGTTAGTGATGTCACCAGTAACAGATACCTCGCCATGATCTCATGGGCCTGAACAATTCACAACCACACTGCTAACACGGAGCTTTTTCACGGAATGGCAACTCTGTTCGTGTCTACGTATCAAGCTGAGATCAGAGGACCCCAAGCTCCAGAGGAGGACAAGATGGGCACACAGGAAGCTGGGTGGACAACATCCTTCAGATTCTGGGCAGGGAAGAACGCCACCCACACATGTTCAGGCTCATCACCCCAACCTGTGAGTGCCTCCTTCCATGGCAGGAGGACCACAGCAGGTGCCGCTCCATTCCATGTCTGGAGGGAGGGTGGTGATCGCAGGTCATCTGGGTGGGGCCCGCGCGGTCATCAGTCACCTCTTGGGAGGAGCGCTATGGTCACAGATGGAGATGAGTGGACAGAAGCAGGAGCAGGTCACAGGTTGTGGAGGGAGATGTGGAGATATATCTAGTCTGACGCCCTTGGGGATGTGCGTGGGGCCGCAGAGGAGGGCGGGGTGTCCCTAAAGCTAAAACGGCCAGAGGAAGAGTCTTTCTTGGCTCTTCCAGAGGGAGCCAGCCCTTCTAACCTCACGGCCTCAGCCCAGACAGAGTGGGTCTCGACTTTCGACCTTTGGAAAAAATTCAGTTTTTTAAAGACACTAAGGTGGTAATCTGTTACAGGAACGGGAACAGCATCCGCCTATCCGAGGGAAGGACTGCACACATACTCCCTCCCTGCACACACCGCAACCCACAGCTCTCACCACCCTTCCTGCTCACTGAGTGCTCGTCGCCCCTGCAGCTGTGACTATGACAGCAGAACTCGCACACTGTCCCTCCTTCTCCATGATGTCAGGGACAGATCTGTTCTTACGGGAGACCCTGACATCAGACTCGTTTCGTGCTTAAGTGCAGATCTCTCACTCGTTCAGTAGAGCAGGCACAGCTCCCTCTGACCACTCAAGCTGGAGGTGTCGCGGCTTCGGTGGGGCTGTTAGCCAGCAGAATGCAGGTGACCCGGGCAGGAGCACCGCCCCACGGAGCCAGGCAGCCTGGCAATCGCAGCCTCCACTAAGCCAGGACAGGCAGGCAGTGCGGGCCACACAGCACAGGGGACAGTTCCGGTCCTGGCTGATGGAGCAGTCAGAGTCACAGGGCACCACGCCCCTTGGGACCCAGAGCAACTTAACACTTTGAAAGTACGCCTGGAATTTTCCATTTAAAATTTCAGAGCACCGCTGACCGCGAGAGAATCGGAGGGGTGAAGGGTCTGAAGGGCTCATACAGACGAGGAGCTCCGGCTTAGCGTCTCCAGGACGCCCGTGGCTGTGCTCTACGGGGTGCAGTGGGTGTGCGGAGGTGGGGGCGTCTTGGTCACAACCTCACAACCAGAGGGGCCGTACGGGTCTCCGCTGCCCCCGCAGACACTGAGACCTTCAGGGGGCTGTGCTCAGCCACAGGCGAGGAGCCCGGACACTGTCCCGCGGGGACTGCCCTCCTCACAGGCACAGCCCTGATCCCCGGGAGGCTTTGCTGCACTCAGGGCTGACAGTGGCTGAGCACAGGATAGGAGAGCTCTTCAGGTTAGATCCATTAAAAAAGAAAATCAACGCAACTCTACATCACACTGTCCATTTCATACAGCACTCGCCAACTTGTGTGCTTACACTGTGATGCCCTTCTTCGTGACAGCTCCGTGCCAGGAGCAGGAGGCAAGGTGGGCTTTGCTGCCTCAAACTGGCCACGAGGACTTAAGACCTCAGCAGACGGTCTGCTCCAGCCCTGTCCCGTCTGTGGTCACAAACCTCCCACGTGTGCTCTGGGGCGAAGGGCAGGGCAGTGCCTGGGAAGCCATTATGTGCACACAGGCCGTCCGGGACTAAAACCCTGCCCCCCACACCCATGAGAATAAACCAAAGGAAGGGTCCCTCGGAGCTCCAGTCCTCCCCTGACCCAGCAAGGTCAAAGGTCAGGACCCTTCGCTTTCTGCTGAAAAGCCTCATGGTGACGCTCGGTCACGTTCACTTGAGCAGCAGTTTGGTTGCTGAGGCCGAACGGGCAGTGGACCAAGAACTCAGCGATGACAAATGGCAGTGCGGCCGGAGTCGGCTCAGGTCAGTACCTCTGCTCGCTCCTGCCCTGGCACAGATGCCAGCCCTGCATGTGCTAAACACACGCGCTTTCCTCCAATGCCCGCGCCTTCCGACCCGCCTGCCTGGCTGTGGGCCCTCTGCAGCCCGGGTACCAGTGAGTCACCATAGTGCCTCACACGTGCCCACAAGGCTCTTCCCACAGACAGCAGCTCCTTCCAGCCGCGAACTCCACAAACCCCGGGGTCCTGCCGCAGGGCAGAAAAGGCCCACGGTGCCTGCAGAGGTGGAGGAAGGAGGCGTGGTTGGGAGGAGCCACATGGGCACAAGAGTGACCACGGGACCCAAAAGACAGGCAGCTCCGCGAAGGCCAGTGAAGCCACGGACAGTCAGTGAGCACAGCCACCTCGCCAGCTGGGCCTGTGCCAGGCCACACAATGACCCAGGAAGGCTTTGAGCTGGCATCAAACCACACTCACAACCACGCGGAGCCCCCCACACTCTGTACAGCCTCTGCTCCCCTCACACGGAGCCCACTCCCTGTCAGTCTCACACCGTGTTTTGGGCAAGTCCCCACCTGCCACCCCGTGACCGGTGGAGAGTGTGGAATGGCACGGAGTGTGCTGAAAAGCACCAGCCTGCCTCACCAGCCTCCCCACCCACAGCATGGAGCCAGGGTCACCCCAGGGAATGGGGGAGAAGCAGCCCTCCCTCTGCAGGGGCTGGTGGGGACACAGTGAGAGCCTCCAACTGTGTCTGTGTTGGCAAAGTAACCCAGAGGGAAGGAAGGGCAAAGAAAAGGAGAACAAAAGACCCGACCACAATACCTGTGAGCCCCTGGATTCAACCTGCCTGAAGCCCACCTGTCTTCAAACTCAGTAATTATACCAACCAGCAATTCCCTTTCTGCCGACCATTCTGGGAGGGCTTTTGCTGCTGAGCACAAATGGAAATTCTACAACTTCCATGCAGAAAGATCACCTGACACCCTGGGGAAGCCCTTGTCAGATCCAACACCTCACTGGAGACCGGGCCTGCAGTGTGGCCTCACCAGAGAATGTCAGCTTGGGAGTCCAGCCCCAGCCTGACACCATGGGAGCCTGGCCAGGTCACCAAAGCTCATGGCCCCACTCCCATCTGGGAAGCAGGGTAACAACTGTCTCTATCATACAGGGCCCATGAAGACAGGGCTTACATCGAGTGCCTTATAATAGTGAAATGCTCAGATGCCAGCTGTTCATGCTCTTGGTGTCAGCATCACCATCACCACCACCACCACCATCACCATCACCATCACCATCATCACCACCATCATCACCACCATCACCACCATCATCACCACCATCACCATCACCATCACCACCATCATCACCATCATCACCATCACCATCACCACCACCACCACCATCACTGTCATCACCACCACCACCATCACTGTCATCACCATCACCACCAGCATCACCACCATCACCATCACCACCACCATCTCCACCACCATCACCATCACCACCATCACCATCACCACCATCACCATCACCACCATCTCCACCATCACCACCACCATCACCATCACCACCATCACCATCACCACCATCACCACCATCACCACAGTCATCATCATCATCATCGTTATTACCACTAGTTTGGTCACACTGCCCAAGCTGGGTCTTTGCTTCTGAAACCTGGACCACCCTGCTGCCTCTTTCTCCTGCCACCTGACCTCCTCCATCATAGAAATCAACACCCATCCACCTTCCGGCACCGATGCTTTTGCGACATGAAGCCCCTCTCCCCAGACACCATGGGACGCAGTGGTGTCAAACCCATGACACACGTGCTGTGTTTTTCTTTTAGGGCAAAAGATGCTCCCGTATGAGTTGTTCTTTCCAGACTAAATCCTTAATATTCAGGTTTAACTGCAGTGCTGGCACCTTGCGATAAACAAGTGGGTTTTGGGCTGCAGTCTGGGCACTCCTCTCTAAGAGGTTCGCCATCACTGATCTAGGGAAGTAGCTGTGGGCGAGCGGTGACAGGCTGTGGCCCTGGACGCCAGGGCTGGGGGCCCGAGCCTTGCAGTGCAGGTGCACAGCTCCGCTCTGTGGACGTCCGTCTCCCGCCCCAAGGCAGGGCTCGAAAGCTGAGCCCAACTCCTAGTGGAAAGGCAGCCTTGAGTGTCATTAAAATGACGAGTAAAGCAAATGTTCAAAACCACAGTAGCGACTTCCTGGGGATGAATTTTTTTTTTAGTCCACGTGTGGGGTAAAGAAAAGGCAGCAGGAGCCTCAGTGCGGCCCTCTCACCCCGCGGAGACAGGGCTCACCTGATTCACAAATCACGGTGCCCCCTCTGACACTGCCGGCTGGGAGGATGCTGCGCCCTGGGGGTCCCACTCAGTCCCCACAGAGGGAGGCCCTCCTCCCCTGAGTCTGTGCGGAAACCCCCGCACGCCCTACAGGCCCCCCATATGGCTGTGAGCGTGCTGGCATCCTGCTGCCAGCCAGGCTGCAGCTCTGGCCAGCCTCTCCTCGGCCCCCAGCCTCCCGCCTCCTCAGTGCCCACCGCCACACGGCCATCACATGTCAGCCTCTGTGTCTCCTCGTTCTCGGTGCCAGGGCCACAAAGCTGGATATGCGAACACAGACACAAACAGGTGGACCCGTGAGGGAAACATCGGCTAAGTGCCCCCGCCAGGCTCTGCCTCTTCTGCTTCCGGGCACCGCGGCCCTCTGATCACAGGGCTGCAGGCACTGTGCACCCACCATCACCCTGGGCACCGGTCTCGGCTCCTCCTCCCTGCGCCTATAATGCTGGCTGTCCCGGCACCCGTGCATCCCAGGCATGCCACCCACAACCAGCCACACAGCCCACCCGCCTCCTTCCCTGCTCCTTCAGCCCCGCTCTTACCTTCGAAGCTCCCAGCGAACAGGTAAACCCAGGTGAGGGCCGGGATGCACAGCAGGGTGAGTGAGGCCGCCAGGAATTTCCGCCTTCCCCTGCAGACGCCCAGCATCCTCCCGGAAGTGCTCTGCTAGTCCCGGGCTGGCGTCTCTGTCCGGGGCGTGGTGTCCTCAGCCTCCCTCATAATACTTTCTGAAAGGAAGAGCAAAGGACAGGGCTGAGTCCTCGGCACTGGACGTGGGTGCCCCCTGCAGAGAGAACTGTCCCAACGTCTCCTGGTCGGCAAGGCAGTGCTCAGACCCTGACTTTCTGCCTCACTGTCATCACGAGACATGGGAGGTGACACCGTAGGCTTGTAGCCCGTGAGAACTATTTACAGAGATGAGCGAGGGGCGTTCAGGGGACATGGAGACACACACACACACACACACACACACACACACACACACACACACGAGCTCCAGGAGGTGCATGGAGTCAGCACCTACTGCCTACCAACCACGAGCCAGGTGCATGCTTTCAAAGCCCAGACCACAGGGTGACTTCGAGGAGTGCAGTGGGGGGGGAACCAAGCCACATGGAGCGTCCCTGGCCCCCCAGGGTGTGACAGCCAAGATCTGCGTGGGGCTGACGAAGGTGGCTGCCAAGCCCTGGTGGTGAGGAGGGCAGACAGGTCCTGTGTCACGCAGCGGCCGGAAGGCCCTGTGGCAGGGTGAGGGCGCATACCAGGGAAGGGGGCTGCCGGGCCACAGGTGCACCTGCGTGAGTGGGACCTCAGCCACTGGGAGCATTGAGAACGGATTCCACAGGGCTGTGGGAGGGGCTTGCTCCTAACCGCAGCACTGGAGGTCACCCCGAGATGCTGGGGCACAGGACACGCTGCAGAGACGGACAGAGCGAGCAGGTGACCCATACCCAGCTGGAGAGGCTCTCCTTAGACCAGGACAGTGGACGGCCGTGAAGGGGTGGAAGAGAGACCAGCACAGGTCGGATGGCGCGGACGGGTCTGACCCAGAGGGCTCCCTGCCGCCCGGCCCCTCACACGGGTGTCGCCCGGTTTTGGGGGTCAGGCACAGCCATGTGGAGCCTCCTGCGGGCACAGCCACTGGGGACGGACGGCTCCCTGAGGCGGCAGAGGCCTGGGAGTGGCTGTCTGGGCACCCCAACCACTTGCCCACTGTGCGTCCTTCCTCCACTGTCACGGCCTCCCCTCCCGGACGTCATGTGTCCCGCACTCCCAGGGACACGGCTCCCCGCTGCCTCCGCGGTGTCTGACCACTGCTGAACGAGTCAGCAGGATCCAGTGCTGCAGGAGGCCGGACCGCCCACTCTGGAAGTTGCTGCTCAGCGGCTGCTGGCAGAAACGCCAGTGGACCGACCACGGCCCAGACCACGGCCCAGACCACGGCCCAGACCACGGCCCAGCAGGCCTCGGCCCAGCAGGCAGATTTGCGGAACGCCCTTCCCAGGAGCCCCAGCGGGCTGGAGGTACAGACTAGGAATCCCTTAGGGCACCAGGGCTGCTGAGGACCAGCTCCCCTGGGACGTTTGTATTCCAACGCCACAGGCCAGCCCTGCTAGTGAGACTGAGAGGAGGACCGTGTGCATGAGGGCTGGGCAGGTGGACCAGAGTTCAAGTCCAGCAGCTGCACCCTCTGTCCCTAAGTGGCCTTCGCTTGACCAGCTCTGCCAGGGGTGTGCGGGAGATGGGAACTGAATTCGACCGTGTTGATATCTAGGTAGTGCGTTAGAGAAGCAGCTCTTTAAAACCCTCCCCTCCATCAGCGGAGGTAAATTCCCATAGGAACACTGCCCAGTCCCGAGCAGGGCCTGCACAACCCTGCATCTGAAGCTAAACCCAAAGGCTGAAAACTGCTCGCGAGTTTGGCTTCTCTGTGACACTTCTGTGTGCCAAAATCACACTTCAGAGGAAGATCACCATCAGGACTCAGGCCAGGAAGCCAGCACAGGCACCCACACCGGAGGAGGGCAGGAGAGAGCTGGAACTCACAGCGAGCGTGAACAGCTGTGGGCACCCTGGCCAGCTCTGCTGCTGTGAAACAACAGTGCCCACCAGTGACCAGAGGCCCCAGGGGCTCCTAATGCATACACCCTCATGCCAATGCCACGTCCTCCTCTGCCAGGGCGGCCAGTGCCTCCTGAACATCTCTGCACTGATGGATGGGACTCCCGCTGAGGAGGAACACTGTAGAAGCCAGAAAAATCGTCACATGCTGCTAAGCCACAACAGCAAGAGTCAAAGCTCCATGTAAGCCAAGCGTGATGATACACATCCTGTGTCCCCAGCACACAGGAGGCTGAGGCAGGAGGACTGCTGTGAATTCAAGGCCAGCCTGGAACAGTGATACCCCATCTCAGAAAACTAAAACAAAAAACAAAACCCTCAATGCGTAGTTTAATTGCAGGTACCCTTCTGTCCAAAGTACTAAACTTTGTATAGATCAGCAAATACCCACATATCATTGTCTGTCTGTCTCTCTATATACATATAAATACCGATATTGATATCAGGTAAGCTCAAAATACATGGTGAATGTTTACACCTTAAAAATTAGCACAGTAAAAGATACACTGTTGTCAATCCCCTGAAAATCCTACCTCCTCTTCAAACACACTGACCCCATTCTACTCGCTACTTTCTGCAGCAGCTCTGGAGTCTTCTTTCCTGGGTGTCGTTATGAGAGGAGATCAGAAGTACAGTGACTGCTGCTGCTGAGTGCCAGTCAGCGGAAGGGCGCCGCACAGAAGCACCACGCTGACTCCTCATCACCTCGGCCCCCGGACCTGGCACCGCGTGATCTCCAGCTCCTCCCCACAGTCAAGATGACCATGAAACGGAAGCGGATGAATCCATTCAGGACACCCAGACAGCCAGGACAGTGCAAGTGAAGACCCTCAGGAAAGAGGACTCCGGAGCTGCTGTGGGAAGTGGCAGGGTGATGGATGTGTGCACAGTGGGGGGAGGAGTGTGCAGAGGAGTCAACAGCCACGTGTCTTTCACTGTAAAACATTTTTTCAACTTCAGCGTTCACCGTATGTTTCAATCACATCTCGTCATACATACACGTACACACAGCTATGCAGAAAGGCTTGCGGGTTGAAAGTTATCACTGGGTGTAGGATAGGGATACTTTCATGTCATACAAATGTGTACTCTACCACCCTTTACATAAGAAGCACACACTGCTTTTATAATTTAAAGACCACTGAAGAGTTTAATTCATTATGTCTCTGTGGGTTATTTGCAATTCAAAACACCTCCTCCCCGACCAGGCGGTGCCCAGGCCGAGCCGTGCTCTCCGTGGCATCCTCACTGGGAATCCCGCAGGCCACTGCCACTGAGGGGCTCTCGTCAGCCCCCGGGTTACAGCGGACTTTCCACAGGGCTCAGGCAGGAGGCGTCGCTGGGAACTGCGTGTCAAGATCTCTGGGATGGAAAACAAAGTCTAGGAAACGACACAGCCCCGTCCTCAGATCACTCAGTGTTCTAACTGATGCCAGGGGCACCCAGGGCTTTCACACTGAGCTGCATCACGGTGTCCCTTCCCGTCACGTGGTTCCCTGGGTCCCAAGGGGAACCCCAATTCTCTGGCTGCAGGGTAGCAAGTCCTTTTGGCCCCAGAACCTGCATGCCACGGATCGAGGGTAGCAGCCCGCCTGGGCCGCCGTCACGGCCTGGTCCACCGTCTTCTCCCAGCTCTGCAGTGAGAACTGCTCCTTGTCGCCTGGGAGCGCCACCCATCTCCTGGTCACCGGGAAAGCAAACTCCAGGGCCAGGTGGGAGCCTCTCTCAGCTCGTGGCATTTACAGAGCCCTGCAGTGAGGGGACTCAGCCTGGAGCAGCTGCACACGCTCTGGCCACAGAAGCCACCCAACTTACATCAGGAGGGAACCGCATGAGGTGCCGGGCGGCATCCAGCCAAGTTCCAGGGACAGGACACATGCGACTGGCTTCCTGCCGTGACGTCCACACACCAGGTGGAAGCAGGGAGCAAGGCAAGCGGACGCAGTTGGCCGCCCTCAGGGTCACGTGACTTCATAAAAGGAGACCTACTGAAGAGAACATGTAGGCACCCATGGCACACTCTTGTCATCCCAGCTACTCAGGAGGCTGAGGCAGGAGGATCACAAGTTGGAGTTAGCCTAAGTAACTTAGTAAGACCCTGTCTCAACATTTAAAAGTTAAAATTAAAAGGACTGAGAACGTAGCTTAGTGCAGTGCCTGGGTTTAATTCCCAGTGCCCCCCCAACACTCTTCTGCTTATGGCGGAAGGGCAGATTCTCCTGGGCCGACCGTTCGTCTGTCCCTGCTCTTACACACGGGACAGCCCGGCAGAGACTGGCAGGTGCAGCAGCACCCGGCGCCCCTCCCTGCGGGTGAACAGCCCTGCTCTGGGGCGGGAACGCAGCTGCTCTCCAGTGCTGTCTCAGATCCCAGCTTCTCCCTGGGAGCTCCTCTGGGCGTTCCCCGCCTCAGGGCCACACGCTGCGGCCCCGCTGCTGGGAGGTGGGGTTTCGGTGCTTCCCAGCCCCCAGTGACACTGAGCGGCCACTGCGGCTGACCACAGGCCAGGGAGGGCGGTGGGGCTGGCCGAGGCCCTGCAGTGCCCAGGCTGATGCCCAGCAGCGTCACTGGGGAAGGCTGACTACGGGCGGGCCGGATGCCACCTCTTCATCGAGACTGTCCTCCTCACAGGCTCGAGGGGTGCTCCAACCAGCACTCACGCCGTGCCCGGCTCCTCCAGAGCCACTCCCTGGGCCTGGGGAGGTGATGCTCATGACCCACTTCCCTGCGATTTCCCTAATTCCACCCCTTGTGCTGCACGCAACTGTAGAGCACCCTGTGTTACCACACGCCAGTGTTGCTAGGCTTGCAGGTGGGAGCTAGGGCCCACCACAGGTCTTGGGTCACAAAGGAGAGAACGGAGAGGTCATGCGACGCGTCCCCTTCAGACAGCACCTGCTCCAGCAATGTGCTACCAAACAGACCCCGCGCACACAGGTCCTCCCAGGGCCCGCTGCCCCGGCCAGACTGCAGCTCAGGGTGGCTGAGTTTATGTTTTCTTTCTGATGCAAGATCAGCCCTTCATCTCGTGCAAAGGCTACACAGGAAGCTGCCCGACAGAGTGTTTTGGTCTCAGTGCTTTGGGTTTTTACACCGGGAAGGGAAGACTTAAGCTGCCATGCCTCACATTTTCACTCCACTTAAGCAAACACTCAGCAGCTTTTAACAAGGGCCGTTACTACAAACAGCACTCCAGTGTACTGGTGGCTTGAGGGTTTCCCACCCTCCCACCACAGACTCTATCATTCTTAATTCCGAGGCCCTCGGAGACTCTGTATAAATAGCTCTGGTGGCAAATGATACGAACAGGGCATCCTTGCCAGTCATCCCGGTGTCCTCTCTTCCAGGGCAAGCCTGGGGCTGGGGCTACAGAATGGACGCAGCAGGTCCTGCCTTTCCGGAGCCTCAGGGCGTGAATGACCAACAGCAGATAGATGCTTACAAGACAGGTTCTCAGCAGGAACAGCTGAGCTAGGCCAGAGCACAGCAAAGGCTGGCAGGAGAGAGGGGGAGCCCCTGCTGGGGCCCACCTGAGGACGGCACGAGGGCATGCCAGGGGCCAGGGAGAGCGGAACTTTGAGCACGAGGTGGGCAGCTGGTAGGGAACCCACTGGACCTGGGACACTATGTGAAGACCTTGAACCTGGCCCTACAGCCCTTGGGTGGCTAAGGACACTTCCTGGGGAGGCTGATGGCATCCGTATTTAGGAGGAAGGAGGGCAACATGAGGACTGGTGTAAGAGAAAGCACAGGTGTTGAGGCCAGCGAAGGGTCATGGAGGGCCGCGCCTGCAGCCTTTCTTTGCGTGGGGCCACGCTCTGCCCTTCAGGTCCCAGGCAGGCTAGGGGCGGCGCCTGCCGGGCTGGGTGAGTTGCGTAGCCTCAGGGTTAAGGCAAGGCCTTCTCCTTTGCCAGGGACCCGTTGGGGGCTGGGCTGTGACCCAGTTCTGCTCTCGACCACAAGGCAGATGTGAAGTCCCCGAAATCTCACCAAACTCACAGGAGAAAGTCAGGGAGGACGCACCCACTCAGAGGACAGAGCTCGCCCTTGTTTCAAGCCAGAAAATCTAGAAATTGTGATGCATACACACCGCAGGGTGCTCTGACATTGAGGGATCTGAATTCAACTGAACAATGGCTGCAACAGTAATCCCCTGTCAGCCCTTTGGAATATGCCCCTGACTTGGGCCACGTACCCTCTCCTGTGACTGAGGATAGCATTTTCTTAAGATGGAATTCAGTAATGCAGAGTGAATCATGCTAACATGCGCAGGTCATTGCCAAGCGTGGGCTTGGTGAGACTGTGATGTGCAAGCTCATGAGGGGTGGTGGGCGCTCTCCCTGAGGTGCCAGGGCAGGGCCTGCTTCCAGCAATTTCTTGGCTTGTGCCAGCAGTCCTGGTCTTCACATGGCATTGCCCCGTGTGCCAGTCCATGCCCAGATATAAGGACATCCAGGCTCGCTGAGATGGGAGATTAGGGCATGGCAAGCTGGCTGGACAACTGAATGCCATGTGTCAATCACGGAGAGCTGTCCATCATGGCCCAGAAACGCACAGAGCAGCTTCACAGCCCTGCATGGGCAGCCCAGATCTGAGGTCAGAAGGAGGATATAACAGGCAATCACTGGCCTTGGGGCCACTCTCTTCTTGCTCTTGCAGTGGCCCACTCCATGTGCAGGGTATGTTTTCTCTTCCCTCTTCTTTTCTGCATAGCACTTCTCAGAGCGCTTCTTTTTCTTCTTCTTTTACCTTTAAATAAATATTCAACTTTTACATTTTCTGGCTGTCCCACCCAGTTCTTTGAAGTGAAAACAAGAACCCTTGAAGTGGACAACAAGGACCACTTGCCAGGCTTGTCTCTGGTAACAATACCAGAGGATCAGGGAGGGGCTCAGCTGGAGCCAGGACGACTTTCTCTGAACCAACTCTGTATGTTCAATAGCCCTGTCGCTGAATAATGCACATTTTGGGTGACATTCAACATAGGAATGTAGGGAAGATGTGCAATACAAACTGCAACTTTTACCTACCTGTGCAGTACTGCGAAGTTAAGGAAAACACCCTGGGAGGCTGAGTCAAGAAGAACCATTTCAGTTCTGTGGGGCCAGAGACACCCAGTTCTAAGCAGCCACTGTCAACAGCAGTAACATAGACTCAAGGCAGTTGGAGGCTGTGACAGCATCTCTGGGTCCCCCCCAACTTTGAAAGGCTACAGAGCTAGACTTCAGGGGTGCTCGGCCAGCAAGTGACCCTGTGAGCTGGCCAGACACTGTCTCTGGGTGTCGCAATCCCAATTATGTCAAGTGTGGGGCTCAATAAACCATCTCCGCCCCAGCACGCAGCACCTGCTCCTCTCGTCCAGAGTCCACGTGGAGACACAAAGACCCCAGCCCGGTGCACAGCTCTCCGCGCTTGGAACGACCCTTCACACTCCTACTTCCAGGTGAGTGTTCCGCTGCCACCTTGGAAGGCAGAGATGAAGCCCCAGGCACCCGGGCCGCTATAGAACATGAAGCTGCATATATGCACCTCACTGACGCAGCACACCACGCAGACGCAGACGCCCGCCAGCTGGTTAATAAGTGCTAGTTCATTAGTTGCGGGGCTGTCAGCGCAGCCCGGAGCGGTGATTACACACCAAGCCATCCCCGCCGACGCGGGGCTAAGTGCTTTCCATGTTTATCACCCGATTCATAACCGTGCTGTCTGGCTCTAAGAATCAATAGCCTGGTAGTTTTGGTATCCAATAAATTTGTCTTAGTTTGGACGTTTTTTCATTTTCCAGGCCACTTGAAGAGAACAGGATAAGGTAAATTGTTCCTCTCACAGCATTCATTTTCCAAATCTGTAATTTCACACTGAAGTGTTCCACAAGCTCAGTAAAGGCAAAGAGGGAAAGAAAGGGAACCCACAAGGGGCGTCCAAAGATCAAGGAAGCTTGCAGCTGGGATCGTTTGGGACAACCCATTAAACAAGTGCGACAGGACCAAATGTCAGCGGGTCCACCTAGGGTGGCCATCATTCACCTAACAAAGGATGTCTGCCCAGCACTTCCGACCTCCAAACTTGATGCTAAGTGACTCAAGTAAACTGTCTCGCTGGTCCTTCCAGGACAGGTTTCTGGGGAAGTGCCACTGCTTTACGCACATGCGCACACACGCGTGCACACACAGAAATATATTTATTTCTTTCCGCACTTATACACGACACCGAAACAAAGAAAAGCAAGCAGTGGCAACTGAGTCCAGGACCCCCGCATTCACGCCGGGAAGACAGCACGAGGAGGAAGCGCTCTTCCAACACACACCTGTTTTGTGCATGGGGAAACTCAGGCTCAGACAAGGGGATGAGCCCTCAGTTATCCCGAGAACAAAGGCCCGGGTGAAGTCCAGAGTCTGAGCTCTTTGCTTCTCATTCTGCTACACTGGTTTTAACTCCTCTTTCTTTAAATCTTTACTAAAGATTTACTAAAATTTACTCCTCTTTCTTTAAATCTTTAAAAAGTTAAAGCATGGGAAGCTTTCAATCTGAAAGCATTCAAGGCAAGAGGGGGAGAAAACTAAGAATCTCCCAGTCCAAATCCACATTGAACTGAGCGTAGATCTTTTAATACAAATTTAAGTAACATGTTGAGATGTAAGAGAACATGGCATTCCATCCTCAGAGAAGTCTCTCCTGCTTTGAGGAGACACTTGCAGATAATAAAAAGCACAAAACAAATCTTTATATTACACATGCATCACCTGTACTGACTCTTAGACAATGCTGGGTATATTCATGCAGTATATATAAATACAGTATTTGTACTATGCATTATATATACTACATATACAGTGGCATGTACATAAAGAATGGGTAAGATACATGTCACTTTACTTAAGTTAGCCATCCTTTTTATGAACTAGGAAACCGAGATACACAGATGTAAAGATATTTGATTATAGGTTAAATACTATAATTCAAAAATCCAAAATCCCAAATCTCCAAAAGCTGATTTTTCAGGGCCTAATATGAACATGGAAAACTTCACACCATGAAACTTTGTTTCATGTACAAAATTATTATCTTATTGTATAAAATCACCTTCAGGCTATAGGTACAAAGTATACATGAAACATAAACGAATTTTGTGCTTAGACTTGGGTTCCACCTGCAAGATTTTATAGCATATCCAAATATCCCAAAATTTAAAAAAGTCCAAAGTCCAGAAGTCTTCTTGTCCCAAGCATTTCAGATAAGGGTTTCCCCAAACCTGTAATTGGTGAGCCACAGCTGGAAGCCAGGGCAGGCTCTGGGGCCAGTGCTTTCAGTTATTTCCGGAGGGGTGACTGCGTCCCAGCTACCTTGAGGACAGCTTCCACGTGGGAAGAAACCAAGATAGCAAGAAGCCCTGCGCTATGAACTTCTGGCAAATGAAGAAACAAAGGAACCAAAAAACCAAAGCAACACAAAGCAAGTCTAAAACCTATGTTTACTGATCACAGGGCCAACCGGGGGAGAAAAAAAGAAAAGCAATTTATTCGTGTTTACATGCACTTTCAGGCCCTTCGTCAAAACAAATGAGTCTGTCTGCCAGATGAGATCTCAATTTCCCAAGTTCATTAGCAGCGGAAGCATAGAAAGGGTCACCTGACAATTTGATAATTTGACTTTTGTCAAAGCCACTTAAAAAGAAAAAAATCCAAGCTGTCACAAGAAGCAGGAAATGGCCCTAGATCCATTTTTACTCTATCCCGGGCTAAGAGGAGCAGGTATTTACAGACATGAGGCGTGAGGTCCCCACGGCCAGGCCGGCGTCAGGGAAATGGGGACGGGGAACGGGGAACTGGGATGGGGTACGGTATGGGTGGGCAAACGATTTCAACACACCAGGCTGAAAGGACAGAGGCAGCGAAGTGCCTGGGGCCAATCCTCCAGCCTCTGTATTACTCCTATTGCTCAACCCTGTAGGTAGCAAAAACATACTCTATTACAAAACCTAGCATTCAAGAGGAAAGGAGGAATTCCTCAGGAAGCCCCTGGGTCAGCCAGGGACAGTATTCAGATGTGGGAAGGACAGGGAAGGGACTTCTGGGTCCTACAAAGGTCCTGTACCCACTCACTTCCCAGTGGCAAAGGACACTGAGGTTCCCACCTGAACATGTTTGCTGGGTCCCCTCAGGGATCCCCAGCACGCTTCTCCCCAGGTGACCCACCGCAGGCTCCAGGGTGCAGTTCAACAAGTGAACCCTCTCTGGAGGAAGCAGGCATCCCTGCATGGTCACACTCCCCAGGGGTGGGAGCGATTCCCAGGAAAAGGGCGACTCTTCTCTCCAGGAGTCTGAAATGGCAAGGAAGGTCAGGCTTCGAAGGCCGTGCAGGGCAGTGTGTGGGTCTCGTGCCTGCCCATCCCCGTCCGCTGCACTCCGCAGGACCCTGCACCTCAGCTGGCTCCAAGGAAGAGTGGCACATGGCAGAGGGCAACAGTTCATTTTTTGGCGGCAAAAAATGACAAAAGTAGCCAGAGCAAAAGGGAGGAGTAGGCAGAAAGAGCAAGCTTCTTTTCCTCCCTTACACTGCATGCAAACTACCCACCCCAGGGCGGGTGCAGCACTCACACCCATAATCTCAGCATTGGACCATAAACTCTAAAAGTCCACCCCATGACTGCATGAGGCTTTGGGGGGACATCCAGACACAAACAATGACATAGGCTGAACTCAAAGGGAAGCCGAGGGCCCTGTCCACCTACAGTTCCAGAGGCCAGGGCCTGTGTGTCCAGCTAGCCCTTGGTCATGCCAATGCACCAACCATCACACCTGGAGCTCAGCAGCCACCCAAAAGCTGTGTGTGGGGGAAAGAACTGGGTCCCATGAGTCCACAGCAGGCCCTGAAATGCAGCTTTCTCACTAACACCAAGAAACGTCCAGCTAGCTGCCTCAAAAGGCAATAAACATCTGCTAAGAGAATAAGAAAACTAAAGTGGTTCTTTTCCATGAGGCATATGCAGCTCAGCAGAAATACTTACAATTCACAGCGCTGAGGACTGGGGGTTATCTTTGTGCCTTCAAAATTATGATGAAAGCCCAGGTGATGCCTCTGTGGATGGTGACCGGCATTTAAGTTCACCCTGCCTGTCACAGTCAGAACCCAGTCCAGAGCCTGCTCTAAGCAGCAGCTCCCCAGGTCCTGGAGACGGAGGACGCCACTGAGCTGCTCTGAATTACGTTCTCACAGCAACACACACTCAGAATATTTATTCAGGTAACTCCACATTTTCAATCTTTCTTTTTCTTTCCTAAATGCCCGCAGGTGGATGTCCTTCCAAGGTGAACGCCAGGTAAGTTCTGTGGAACACACACGCTGGTACTTTTCTTCTTCTACACCACAAACAAAATTTCCTTCACAGAACATGAAGGAAGGAGGCTTGTTTCATGACCTGTATGAGTTGCAACGAAGAGACTTTCAAATGAAGAAAGAACCCATCCTCCTGGAAGTAAGAGAACTCACAATTGATGCGATAAATGGTCAGGACAGAAGGGTCCACCGGCTGCACCTTTCGAAGGTCACAGAGGATGTGGGCAGGTGGAGGTCACGGGTACCATGAAGTTACAAGGAGAGAATCAAGCCCACACCAGGGCACAATCCCCAGGTGACTTCCTCGGGATTCAGGGCAATGGTGGCACAGAGGGGACAGGGTCACGTGGGGAAAGGTTGTGGGAACATCCAGTCTTCAACTGAAGAAGCAGAAAGAAACTAGATTGGAAGACTTTCTATAAAATCATTATACATTTTTGGTTTTATTTTGTTTCTGGAAATGCTGCTTCTTCAGGGAAAAACTGTCCTTTGACCTAAAAACTCATGGCACACAATGCCTTCCTCTTGGGTTGCTGGGCATTTTATGGGTAAACTGCCAAGCGACACAGACTGTTGCATGCAGAGGCTACGGCCAAGGCTTTGCCAGTACTGACACCATCAGCACTGTTCTTCTGCTTCTGTCTCGACCAACACTACCGCCATTTCCCAGCAAAAATGCCCCACGTCCTAATTGGGAGAAGAAACATCAAATGCCTATTGGGGGCCTAGTGGGTGTGGGGATCAGTGCTTGACCCTCTCCCCTCCCCACGCCCAAGGGCGGGCTTTGTCACCACAGTCCTTGTCTGTGTGGCTGAAGACACCCATGGAGGCTGCCTGGGGTGCCCAGGCCCCGGCTGCTCAGTGGCAGGCGAGGGTGCGATCAGAGGCGCCCACTCCGAAGTCAGAGGCACTGTCAGCCTGCGTGAGCAGCAGCCACGGCTGCCAACCCCTGGGATTGGCTAGAAGTGCAAGGACCGCTGGGAAGGGTGCTGCTTAGAGACCCGGCACCCCAGAGGCAGGGTGCTGGGGACGGGAAGATGGGAGAGGGGTCTCCAAAGCCCTGCTGCACTCCTGCCTGCCAGGGTTATGGGGCAGGACCTGGGCAGACACAGGATGCGGCCCCGCCCCCAGTGACTGGATGCCACTAAGCAGGCGTGGCTTCCGGGAGCACCCCTGCTCGCCTGGCTGCTGTGCGAGGCAGAGGACCCCAAGTCCTGGCCTTCCCAGCCTCACACCCGCAAGCCAGTCTGGTTCACCCCTCTGCAGCCTGAGGCGTTCTGTCACAAAGGTAGAAAAGGCTAAGATGGCATCTGTCATTCCCTGAAGGCCACACTACACAGCGGGAGGGTGCGCGGCAGAAACACATCACACCAGTGTCTTCCTGCATGTGGCCGGGAGCCGCCCAGCCCCGAGCGGCCACTAGCCACACCGACACCTCTCACCCTTCCAGTAAGGGGACCCACGCTCCCTTCCCACTGGGGCCCAGGCATCCCCAAACCCAGGACTGAAAAAGGAAGGGAAGGGGTTGGGGTGGGAGGAGACGGGGCACTGGCGTCTAGCTCACGCCAGGGGCAGCCCCCAATATCCGCACGCAAAGCCGCGGTGCGTGCCCGGAGAGGAGACCGAGCGGGGTTCCGGCCAGGCTGAGCGATCACCGGCAGTGCTGTGAAGATTTATGAGATGTTTACCAAGGCATCTCAGAGATAAGTGTTCAATACGGCATTATTATTCACATTAGCAATCCCAGAAAGAGCTGGAAAACATGCTCTGAAACTCTAAAATGCCATTCTCTCTCTCATCACCCAGGATCGCTACAGGGCTGTCAGTTTTAAAAATAGCGTGGCTGGAGGAGAAAAGGAAACAGCCAGCCCTCTCCCTCTGATGAAGGACGCCAGACTTCTCCAGACTCCAAGGAGCAACGACAAAGTCAGCCTGGCTCCTCCTGGCATGCATGATGCCCCGCAGGACGGGCACAGGAAACGCGGGGTCTGGGCGCAGCAATTCCCAGCAGCCCCGCACCCCCGCTTTGTTTACACCCTGACTTAACTTAGCTGCGGATACCGCACCACTGCATGAAACAGGAGGCCCCGTGCCCGAACCTGGAGCCAGCGTGGACGTGGGCAGAGCGCGGGACGCCTTCTCCGAGCTCAGCCTCCAAGCACAGCTGCTGCTGCCTCCCAGCCTTGCCCACCTCCCAGAGGACCCGGGGAGCCCTTCGCCCGGGCAGAGCCTTCTCCAGCACAGCTAGCACTCGCGCCCACCTCCCACCCCCGCTGCACCGATCCTCACCCCACACGCTCCGATTTCAGCCTGTCCCACCCCACCTCCCTCACAACCACCGTGGGGGTGGGCACCGCCTGCTCTCATGCCAGCAGATCTAAAAATAAAGAAACACTAATAAGGAAGGAATTCACAGTGGCGGCTTTCTCTTCTGCAGAGGGGAGTTTTGGTTTCCTCCTTGCTGTGGGGCTTCTCTCCTACATCTTCGGGGAAGAGCAAGGTTACTGGTGCTGAGGTAAAACAGGGCTTGAGCACTGCTCGGCCTCGAGGAGCGAGGGGACAGTCTGCGCTGGGGGCGCCACCTCTCCACACCCAGAAGCCTCCGCAGACCCGGTCAGGCCCCAAGCCGCGGGGCTGGCAATGACCGAACTGCACAGGGGGACAGGGACTGGGACGCTGGCCCACCGACCAGTGCGGTTCACTCTTCTCTGTAGATGGAGGGGAGGAGCCGGAGCCTGACCCGGCCCAGGGCTAGAGATCCACGCGGGACCTGGCTCAGACCGAGGCCGTCCATGTGGCCTCTTGGCCAGAAGGGCGCTCAGGAGCAGCTGGGGGTGGCACAGTCAGACCGGGGCTGGAGCAGCCGATCCCGGCAGAAGGGTGTGAGTCCAACGTCAAGAGCGACAGAACTGGGGGTGCGTGGGCATGCTGCTCACACAAGGCCGCCAGGGCACCGGAGGACGCGGAGTCTGTCCGGCTCCCGCACCACGAGAGCGCACAACTCTCGCCCATCCCGTTCTGGGACAGCTGGTCCCCAGAGAGGTTTGAACTCAGGCCCCATCTTTGTAAGCCTGGACTACTGAGTGCCAAGCCCCACCTCCTTCACTGAAAAAGCGAGATGGCACAGAGCGCCAGGTCCACGGCTGCCGAGGCTCGGCTCGGGTAACTGAATCCTCAGCACCATGCAGGTGCACAAGGAGTGCCTTGGTGCCCCGGGCCTGACAATCATCCCAGGACTGCCTGACAGCCACTGTCAACCAGATGGAACCAGCCCGACCTGAGCAGCAACCGGGACGACGCATGCACAGGCGGGCACTGCGTGCACGGAGGGGAGAGAGAGAGGGAGAGAGAGAGGACCCATGGCAAACACAATGGCTGAAATGTGAACTCCAGAGCCAGGGACGGCCCAGTTCACAGCCTGCCTCTTCCAGGCCCCGGCTGTGTGACTCTGTGCAAGTCCACTGACCTCGCTGGGCCTCACTTACTTTCTCTGTGAAGTGTGAGGAAAACTGTACACACCTGGCAGGCGTCTGTAAAGTCTAAGTAACTCAGTCTATACGAAATAATGAAACCCATTGTGTTCAAATACCACAGCGTGACACACTCACACCCCTGCGTACTCAAATGTGCAACCTGACACCTCTAAGAGAGGCTGTCCACGAGGCCCAGGGCACGGAGAGCTGGCGTGGGGACTCTCGGGAGGGGAGGGACCAGAAGCAGGTGGGACAGGACTCTGGGTCGCCTCAAACCCTTCTGCTTGCGAGGACACCAGCAGGCTGATCAATGGAACATCCGCACCTACTTCTAGCCTCGGCCCTCTAAGAGAAGGAGAAATATCAAAAAGAAAAAAATCCCCCAAAACAAGAAAACAGAAACTCTTACGAGAAAATAAAAATTATCCCACAAAATAATATATCCAAGGAGGAGAAAAGTCAGGAACATTTGTTCTCCAAGTATTATTATCACAGCAAAGAACTCAGTCAGAGTAACCAGAGAGAGACATAGCAGTGCCCTCTGGAGGGGCGGAGGGTGAGCCAAGCCGCGATGCGTACGGGGGGGAGGGGGGGGTGGTCGACGCGTCACCATGGTGATGGGACAAGATGCCGGTTCCCTCGGAAGCATTCCAGAGGTGAGGGTTAAGACACGCACAGGTCGCAGCAGAAGCCAGAGAGGAGAGGAGCCCAGGGAAAACTGCAGGTGTGCACACAGCTGGGCGGGGAGAGCAGAGGGAGGAGCCAGGCCTGGGCCCTGGGTGGATGGCACCCTCCTTCCCATCCTCTGCTGCCTCCTGACCCGGGAGGCCTGGCGGCGGGAGTGCTGCACACTGGCACTGGAGCTCCAAACCTGACGTGGGCCCTGGATGCTCTAGAGGCCCTGTAGACGGGCAGAGCAAGTGCTGGGGCCCTGCACACAGGCGGCTGCAGGCCTGGGGATCACGCAGAGAGGACCACGGGGGCGGCCCACGTCACAGGGCCAAGACACTGGTGCAAATGCAGAGCCAGGACATCACCCAACCCCTGCATCGGAAGGATTCCCCCAGAATTCCACGCGCCACACTGCCCCAAGTAGGGCACGGACCCCCAGGAGCGGGGCCACACAGCGGCCTGGAAGCGGCCGTCGGTGTCTGGCATCCGACTGCACCTAATGTGCTGGGACCGGGCTGCAAATAGCAGAACGGAGAAGTCCACCAGGGAGTTCTGGCTTCCGGTCTGCAAAGATAGCTTGCACGCTTTCATTCACTGTTGTCCCCCAGCTTCCTGCACTCTGCGTCTTCCCTGGGAAATTACTGACAGCAAGTTGAGGCCTAGCAGGAAGGAGAGCCTGGAGGTGCTTGCTGCCGTGCAGCGTGGCCACGGGAGCAGAACATGGCGCCTCGGGGCCGTGAGATGGCACATCTCACGGAGAAGGTGCTGGGTGCCCAGGAGGGGAGTGGGCACCTGCAGGAGGGCACCCTCGAGGCTGCCTGACCACTCGAGGGGTACTTCAGGAGCAGTACCACAGCTCCCGGGGAAACAGGCTCGGCCACAAGGGGAGGAGAAGGGCAGACAGCTAACTCTCTCACAGGAAGGGACGCAAGCAAGAATGATCTGCAGGGGTAAACAAGAGCAAAAGTGACTGTGGTAGGCCGCTTAACGACACAGATCTCTGCCTGCTGGGATGGGGACTGGAAGGGGACCTTGGCCCTGGTGAGCGGGGCTGGGGGCTGGGGGCAGAGGTGCACATGTACCCATTTGCGGTGTGCGTGTGTGCGGCTCTATGCAGTGGGGTGGAAGGATGAGGAGTATCCTAACTGCCCTGCACTTTGCTGGCCGTTGCTTATTTCTAAGCCACCCAGAATCTGCCAGACCCACTCTGCCTGGAAAGTTTCCTTGGGTACCTCAAACCCAGCTGAGCTATAGTAAGCAAATCTGACAGTCACATATTTACCTCCATGGGTTTTTAAACATTATTTTTAGTTTGACATAATTACAGAATCACAAGCAGTAATAAAAACAGCACAGAGCGGTCCTGGGAGCCCTCCCCCAAGCTTCCCGCCGGTGGGGTCTTACATAATGGCAGTCACTTCCAAAACCAGGCGATCGGCATCCTGACCACGGCGAGCGAGGAGGCTGACTCGGAGTGGACTGGTTCGTGTGTGCATTTCGGGTCTTTCCCGGCCTAGGGACGTGCACACAGATCTGTGCACCCACACTCACAGTCCAGACACAGAGCTCCACCACCCCAAAGAAACACCCTCCTGTGGGGGCTGGAAGCAAAGCCCCTGGGAAAAAGAAATGTTCTCTCGCTACCTCTGACACTATGCCGAACCCTAGCCCTGACCCCGGGTCTGTCCTTGTGCTCCCTAATCGTGTTATTTAGAGGATGTTACATAAACAGGATCATACAATATGGGGCCTTGTGCAATTATTTCTTTTCACTCAGGAGGATGCCCTTAAAACCTGGCTCCGTCGCTGCGCACACTGAGACTGTTCCTCTTGCTCACTAAGTGGCATCCACCTGTAAGGGGGCACCACAGACTGTTTAATTATTCACCTGCTGCAGGACGCCTGGGTTGCTTCCCATTTTGAGCTACAAGGAATAAAGCCGCTGTGAAGATGTGCATATGTTTGTAGGAACACACTTTCCTTTGCCTAGGATAGATGGCTAGGAGTGTGCCCGCCGATCTCAGCGTAAGAACACATCTACCCTCTGGAGGGATCATCACAGATTCCTCAATGGCTGCTTACCTTTCCTTTCCCACAAAAGACACGGCCTCTGTGTGCTCTTGGCCTTAGGGGCTGCCAGTGGTGTTATCTGGTCCTTCTAATAACTGGTGCACATTCGTAGCTGTTTATGGATCCCATTTGTACCTCCCTGGTGTCAGCCAACGCCTTTCCACAGGTGTTCCCGCCATCTGCACATTTGTTGGGGTGAGATGGCTTTTTGCCATTTTCTGATTGGGTTATTTGGTTTCTTACTGTGGAGTCTGGAAAGGTTCTCACATGCTCTGGGTAAGAGCTTCAGTTAAGTGTATGATTCACACAATTCTCTCCAGCCAATGGCTTCTCTTCTTAACCTCCCAGCAGAAGCAAAGCCACATAATGAACTCTGCTGGAGCCCAACTTATCCAGTCATGGCTTGGATGTAGATGCTTCCCCAAAGCCTCACACGCTCATAGGTGGGGCTTTTCGGAGGTGGCTAGACGGAGACTGTGTGAATGTGGGTCAAGGGTGTGTGGTACTAAATCAGTCCACTGACTGTTCTGGCACAGTTCTGGGTGTGGATTATAGCAAGGACCTCCCTGGGTGTGACTGGCACCACCCAAAGGCTTGCAGCCTGGACGGAACTTAAAGGGACAGAAACAAGGCCACGGCTTGCTGGCTTCTGCCCACCATGAACCGTTTCTCCTCTACCATGCCACCCTGCCTCACAGCCAGTCAGCTGTGAGCTGAAACATCTACAATCTGTGAGGTAAAATAAACTTTTTTTCCTTTAGCCAATGAGTGTCAGCTATTGTGTCTCAGCATTTAAGACACGCATCTGTTTTATGAGTTGTAATCTGGATGTCCCACATATGTTTAAACATCAAACAAACAAACTCTGAGATGAGTAGAGCTCCTTGGCTAAAGGACCGAATCCATACGTCTCCAGGTCATTGCAAAACGGGAAAACAATCCGTCTGTTGCTGTAAGAATCGAAATTTAAGCATAAAAATTTAAAACAGTAACTGACACAGTATTTGCTGCTGTTATTACATTTACCGGCTTGTGAAAATAATGCCATTTTCCTCGGATTACTTTACAAAGCTCCCATGATGAAAATGCCTGAGTTCCCGAGGCCTCAACAGCTATGTGCAAAGGACTGATTTGGCTGAGGGAAGATGACTCATACATCCTCTGAACACACAGGCCAAGCCAAATTTCTCAAACAAAAGGTCAATCAGGAACAGAAGGAATCGTGCCCCAGCAGAAACCAAAAGTAAAAGTGACAGTCTGGTTCCCGGGCCTCACAGCCCACCACCTCGCTCATCCCAGGGGCCAGGGCTGAGGGCGGCAGGGGAGAGAGCCCAGCCCTGCAGCCTCCGCCCCCTCCCCGCCTCTGGGTTTGGCTGTCTTCCTCCGACTTCCACCTGCAGGTGACTAAGGGTAATTGCCACTTGCCTCTAGGAATGGTTAAGTCCTCAGCTGTACGCAAAAGGTGACTCTGAGTCATCAGAAGGCCAAATGAAAAGAGTGTTTTAAATTAACCTTTGCGAAACTCCCACAGGAGGAGGCTTCTCCCCTCTGCTTTATTTAGAAGCCATGAAGGCAGGGACAGAAAGAATCCCATTCCTTCCCTCCCATGCCTGGCCAGGCTCCTTGGACCAATGGTTTGAGTGGACACCTGCATGACCTGGAGTGATTCGTGCGTACTGCTCCCTGCCTGCCAGTCCTTGTGTCCATCTCTCTCTCTGCACGCTGTCACCCCAGGAAGGCAGCAACCCCCTTTAACTCACCCTTGCACTCCAGGGTCTAGAACGCTTCCTAAGGTGTCAGAACCATTACGGCAACAGGTCGCATGGCAATGTTGGGGGGGTTGCCGAGCAGGTGGACAGACGGACAACAGGAAAGACGTGGATGGGTGCACACTGAAGGAAACTAAAAAAGGCAGGAACACCAGGGAAGAGAGTGTCTAGCAACACCTTACAGCCCCTCTGCAATCCCCCAGGGCAGCAGTCCAACCTTCCCCTGAAAGCTACTCGCTCACCGCGACAGCTGAGGGGCACCTAGTTCCCCCAGAGCTCTAGGGTTTCTGCTTCCCTGCAACTTGCATGGTCTCCCTCAGATTGACATTTTACTGGTTGCTTCCCCAGTACTCTGTACCTAGGGACAGGTTCTCACAGGAACAAGTCACCCTGGAAGCATTTGATGGTGCATCACTTTCCCAGGTAAACTCTCCTGGAGCTGCGGGACTGTTCTGCATCCTTGGAAGTCAGATGTTAATGGGATTCATAGGTCTGGAGGGTGATTTGTCTGATTTTTTAAAAAAGCAAACAGCCAAAAGGGGGGTCAGCGGCAGTCTCCAAAAGTGGCCCTGGTTCAGTGACTCACTCAGAGGACTCAGACTTAGCACACAGAGGGAGGCACTTACTACAGCACAAGGACACTGGAAATACTGCTTTCTCGTTGCTGAGACATAAAACCCACAGGGTAAAGGAGGAGAGGTTTATTTTAGCCCACAGTGTGTAGAGGTTTCAGTCCCCAGTGAGCTGGCGCCGAGGCAGGGTGCCATGGCGGAGGAGCCCTGCAGAGGACTGCGGCTTACAGCACGGTGGACAGGACAGAGAGGGCAGGAGATGGGCAGGGGAGGAACTCTTCCAGGCCCTGCCCCCAGCGGTCCACCTTTCCCCTCCAGACCCCGCCTCCTAACAGCAAGTCAGCTATGAGCCCCACGATAGTCACCCCTAAAGCCCTGCCTGTGAGTGCATGAGGCTCCTGCAGACAGGTAGGTATGAACCACAACATTCCTCCCCTGTCCCCAAGGCTCATGCACGTTCCTTGATGTGAAATGCATTTTTTAGAGCATCTCTAAGAGCTGTCAGTCCTACCCGTTTCAGCAATGCTGAAAAGTCCAACCCAAAGTCTCCCCTAAAACCTAAGGAAAACTCTTATCTATGAGCCCCTGTAGATACCAGAAAGAAAGCTAAACACGGCTCACATAAAACAGCACAGGATAAGCACTCCCATTTCAAAAGAGAGGAACGGGGCACAGAAACCAATGAGATCAAAGCAAGAGCAAAACCCAGTAGGGCAAATATTAACCCCAATAGTGCCATGTCCAACATCCAGGGCAAGCTGTGGAGATAAAATGCAAATCCCAAAGGGCTCGGGGAGCCCCTCTCCACTCCTGCACCACTGCCAGCAGTTGTTGCCTTCATGGCGTCTCTCTGGAGTGGCTTTGCTCACTCCTTGCAGCTTTCCTCAAACATTTCACATTCCTGGCTTCTCCGACTTTCCAGAGTCTCCACTGCACTTCTGGCTTCATTCTCACAGCTTTATGCATGCCCTCTCAAGGACACACTGCCTGGCTTCCCAGGCCTTCTAAACGCTGTGTGGAAGCCTCCCTATGCCCACAATGCCTGCATTCTGCATATCTGTAAAAAAAGCACCATGAGCAAGACACCAGGATCTGCAGCTGGCTCCAGCAGTAGCTTGGCCTCTTGGGTCACGGCTGCAGGGACCTCTGAGTCCTGAATGACTGAGCACAAGGAACAGAATCCCAGGAAGCTGACTTCCCAGGTGCTCTTTCTGGAGGAGGGTATCCTGGGCCTCTACTCTGTCCTCCACTGTTCTACCCTGGAGCACGGGAAGAGTGAGGTCTTCTGGACTCCTCCCATATACTCAAGGCACTGTTTGTACTGTCCCAAAGTGAAGTATTTGGCTTCCTTTTTAATACTAATATTTTCAGCAACCAAGCTATCCTCTGCTCCAGCTTTACAGGATGACTTTACAAATGCTTTCTTTCTGGCAAAACTCAAAGCTTTTAAAAAATCTCTCAGCTATGCTGTCTGCTCCTGATTTTCAGTATAAACCTCACTAAAAGCAGAAAGCAGTATCCATGCTACAGCCTAAACACTGAACTGCTTTGAAATTTCCTCCACATTAATCAGTCCACAGCTCCTAATCTCAGCCTCCTGTAAAGTCTCAGGATGTGAGAAAAATGCAGACAAACTTTCCACCAGGGCATAACACACATGATCTGGAGTCCAAGAGCCAATGGAGTGCTTCTCCCAGCTGAAACTTCACAGGCAGGTTTGACTGGCTGCATTCAGGTCTTCTGAGCTCAGACCAGAGTCTCCCATCAAGCTCAGCTCACAGCACTCTAGGGCTGCTGTAGCCAGCATTGTCCAACCTTTCCAAACTCCTGCTGCCAACAGTGCCAAGACATCAAAGCATATGGTCAAGTACAGTGACAGCACTGACCCCAGTTTGCTGGTACCAAAATCTGTCACTCTCACCACTAAGACACTGTACTCAATAATAAGTCCCCATAATCCAAGCACCTTCCAAAACCCCTCACTGAAGCTGGGTTGGTGGTGCACAACTATAATCCCAGCACTTGGGAGGCTGAGGCAGGAGGATCACCGTGAGTTGGAGACCAGCCTGAGCTACATGGTGGGGCCAAGGCCAGTATGATTTCCACTGAGAGACCCTGTCTCAAAAAACCAAAATGAAAGGGCCAGGGATATAGCTCAATGGCACAAGTGCCTGCCTGGCAAGCGCAAGGTCCTGAGTTCAATTCTCAGTACCAAAAAAAAGAAAGTCTCCAAAAACCAAGACGAAGAGCCCTGTCTATGAGTACATGAGGCTCTAGTGGGACATCTAGACAGAAACCATAACAGACACAAAGCAAAATCAGCAAAGGGAACAGGTGCATGGGCAAGGTTGGGAGGAACCCAGGCTCCAAATTCCTGTGCCCCTCCCAGGAGAGTTGCATGGGATACACTCAAGTCCCCCAGCACTGGGTGTGATGACATGTGCGACAGTGTGTCTGTCACGGAGGCCCATGGGTGTGTGTGATGGGAAACTGGTCAGGTGGACGGACACCCTCTACCTGACATGCACCTCCACCTGACATGCGGATGTAGAGGAAGGAGGCGGGTGTGCAGAGCACGGGAAGGAGGAGGGTGTGCAGAGCACGGGAAGGAGGAGGGTGAGCAGAGCACGGGAAGGAGGAGGGTGTGCAGAGCACGGGAAGGAGGAGGGTGTGCAGAGCACGGGAAGGAGGCGGGTGAGCAGAGCACGGGAAGGCACAGGTGTGCAGAGGCACAGGAAGGACGTGGATGTGCAACACAGGTGAAGTCCAAGTTTCACCTGCACAGCGAGGCACAGTGGGCCTGCTGATTCGCCCTGGGAAAGATGGGAGGCTCCTGAGCCCCACATCCCCAGGTGCCAGCAGACGTGAACTGCATACCGCAGGCCTCTTGAGTACAGCAGGCGACACCACACTGACCCTCTGCTGGAGGACACAGCCAGGTGGATCGGAGATGCAGCATCAAGTGCCTGCCTTGCAGTCGTAACCCTTGGTTCACAGCAGTTTTGGACCTGTCTTCGGCAGTGCCTTCGGAGCCCCCTCCTACTACACATGCAAATCACAGGCCCCGAGGTGGACCTGATCTGTAGTATCCGTAATATATGCAAGCCTCTCAAGCTCTGACCTCCAAGGAATTGCACCACTGTATGTTGCTCTTTGGGCCCAGAAGATGGGGAGTACTCATCCCACAAATGTGTACTGGGCACCTTCTAAATAGCAGATGATTTGTAGGTCACTTGCTTGTATGTTAGCCAGCTTTCCATTACCGTAACAAAATACCTGTGCTGATCATCTTTAAAAGAGAAAAGGTTATTTTGGCTCATCCTTTGGGAGGTCTCAGCCTAGCATTCTCTGGCTCATTTTTTGGCATGTGGCAAGGCAGTATGTGATGGCAGGAAGTGTGTGGTACACAAACCAACCGTTCATTGCAAGGTGGCCAGAGTGGAAAGGACACAGCCCTCCCTGAGCACACGCCCTCTATGACCTCACTTCCTCCCACGAGGCTGTGCCTCTCACAGCTCCCGGGACATTTAATCCAAGCTGCACCACTTGACACAAGTGTGAAAGTGGGCTGGGAGAGCCTAGGCACGGCTCACAGCTGCTCAGAACTGGGCACGCCTGGTCCCCGCCCACAGTGTGTTCCATGAAGCAGAGCAACTCTGGCTCCATGAAGCCAGTTCAGACTGCAACTCTTCAGCTTAAAAGAAATATGCCATTTTCATAAGACTAACGTAGTCCTCAGCGCTCCCAGCATGGCCTGGGGTTTATTTCTCCAGACAGTCAGAGAACAATCAGGTTTGCGCTCCTCCTCTACCTGCTCACATCTCTGAGCTGATCTCACCGGGCTTTGGCCTCAGATGCCACTGAGAAGCTGGCAACCCCAGCGTGTACCTCCCTCCCCAGGCTCTCTGCACAGCTGCTGGCTCACATCCACGGCCCGGCCCGATCTACTCACTTAGCTGTGTCTAAAAAGCACCGCTAATTCAATAAGCCTGAAACCAAACTGCTAGTGTCCTCTCCCAAGCCGACACTCTTGCAATCTTCCCCATTAGAGTAAATGGAAAGTGCACCGGTGAGCACACGCGCGTGCGCATACGCACACTCACCCACCCCTAATGACTCGAGTAAGTAGCCAGACTCGCCCTTGCCCTGCTTTCTCTGTCAGCCTCTGTACCGACGCGTCAGCACATCTTGTGCTCACCTTGAAGACACAGGTTTCCGCTGCCTTTCCACCGCCTTTACCTCCGCGGTTCTGGTCCAAGCCACCGCGTCTCCTGCCTGAGTTCTGGCCCTTTATTCCTAAAAGGGGTCTCTGCTTCTGTGTTGGTCCCCCATCCCTTCCCAAAGAGAACTTTGTGAAAAGCCAGCCACGCATCTCCCTCTGATTCCCGGGACCCCAGTGCACTCAGCAGCAAGACTGTGCCCGAGCCCCTCCCCTCGGCTCGCAGTCCACACCGTGGACGTGGACGTGGACACGCACTGTGTCCGTGGGGCCACAGGGCAGCCAGACTCCCAAAAGCTCGAGGGGCATCTGTGCCTGATCTGCACAAAGGCACCTGGACACAGGGAGCTGCCTCAGCTGCCCTTTTCCTCCGCTGGCCTCGGCCGGCCAGACACTCTGCCCTCCTCCCCCCGCAGGGCTCCCTGCACATCCCTGTCTGAGTGACAATTTGTCTCTGTACCTGGCATGCCCCATTTCTCTCCCCTCATTTCTATTTTTTATGGTTTTCACTATTTTATGAACTTTGTTTAATGCCTATGTCCTCTCACTTTAAAAATTGTACTAGGGCAAAATTCACATAAAATACACTTTTAAACAACTGTGCGCATTTGGTGCATTCACAATATTGTGTAACCGCCACATCTGTGTCATTCCATGACCTCCACCACCCAAAGCAAAACCACTGCTCAGGTTTTGCCCTTTCTCTCCATCCCCGACCACAGCCCTGAGGACCGCCAACCTGTGTTTATCTCTGAAGATTCAGCTGTTCCTCATACATCTTTTAAATGAGATCAGACAACATGTGGTGTCTTAGTTCTTTTTCTTGTTGCTGGGATAAAATACACGACACCTAAAGTTAAGTGAGGAGAGGTTTATTTAGCTCACAGTTTGTAGAGGTTTCAGTCCACAGTGGGCTGGCTCCAAGGCAGGGCCGCACGGCAGAGGGGCCACGCAGGGGAGAAACAGTGCATGGTGGGCAGGCAGAAGGCAGCTAAGCAGTCACAAGGAGCCTGCCTTCTTTCTGGCCCCTATATTCCACGCAAGTGACAAGCCCACTCACCTGTGCCACCCACACCAGGGTGGGGCTTCCATTATCCACATCCACCCTTAATGCCAGTATCAGCCCCTTAATCTACATTCACACACCCTAGATCTAGCCACCTGTGAAACTCCCCACCTATGACCACATGAGGCTTTGGGGGGACATCTACGCAAACGTTACAACATTTGACCTCTGTGCCTGACTTCTCTTACTGGACCTTTCATAATTCAGGCTTATAAAGACAGTCTGCTCTATTCAACAGCACAGTTTCAATGCCTAGGACGAGACTCTGACCAGAAAAGAAGATGAAAATGAGCATGGTTGGTTGGTTGGTTGGGTTGATAGTTAACTGGCTGGCTGGAAAGATCAAGGGATGGGTTGATGGATGGATGGATGGATGGATGGATGGACGGACAGACAGACAAATGGATGGCAAAATGGGTGGAATGGAGGAATAAATGGCTCCACAGTGGGGATGGAGGAATGAATGGCTATGTGGATGGAGAGTGAGTATATGAAAGAGTGTGTGGGTGGGTGGCTGGGTGGATGGATGGATGGGTGAATGGATGGATGGACAGAAGGATGGACAGAAGAATGGATGGATGGATGGATGGATGGATGGATGGATGGATGGATGGGTGGATGGATGGACAGAAGGATGGATGGATGGATGGATGGGTGGGTGGATGGATGGATGGATGGATGGGTAGGTGGATGGATGGATGGACAGAAGCATGGATGGATGGGTGGATGGATGGATGGATGGATGGATAGATGGATGAATGAATGGATGGATGGATGGACGGACAGACAAATGGATGGCAGAATGGGTGGAATGGAGGAATGAATGGCTCCACAGTGGGAATGGAGGAATGAATGGCTATGTGGGTGGAGGGTGAGTGTGTGAAAGAGTGTGTGGGTGGATGGATGGGTGGATGGATAGATGGCCAGATGGATGGATGGACAGAAGCATGAATGGATGGATGGATGGATAGATGGATGGGTGGGTGCGTGGATGGATGGATGGACAGAAGCATGGATGGATGGGTGGATGGATGGATGGGTGGGTGGATGGATGGGTGGGCAGACAGAGGAGTGGGCCTGTGGAAGGATGAACGAATGAATGGGTGTGTGAGTGAGTGAGTCAATGGGCCATGAATGCTCAAGTAGAAAGGAAAGGGAGAGAAGCAAAAGGGGACCCATGCAAGGGTCCTGTGGCATTGGGAGACTCAGACAGTAAAGCCACAAGCAGCAGCAGCCACAGCAAACTGAGCTGAGGAGGGGAAAGAGCAGCGAGGTGCAGTCAGAGCTGGCTGCAAGGCAGGGGAACCTGGCAGCTCTCCAGATCAGGCACTCACTGCCTTCAGCGGGAGGAACACCTTTCCTGTCATCACCTCTGGGAAGAGGACAAACAGCTCCCTGAACACCGTCCAAGACCGTGACTGCAACATTCCAGAGAAAGGTGCCACAAAGTGGCCTCTCTTGCACCCTGAGCACCTGAGGCTTCTGCATCGTTACTCCCACCAAGGGCATCGTCCACCCCAGAAGCCACCACAGGGCTGGCTATGCCCCGCAGAGGGGGACAGGGAAATTTGCAGCTAGCTTCACATCTCCCCTTTGCACTTTCAACACACGTGACTTCCACGAGCACAGCGTCACCCGCATGGTGGCAGCAGGGAGGGACTGAGCGCGTCACTAAGAGCTTTGGAGACAACGCCGGATCCCAACGCCACTCTGCACCCTTCGGCTGTGCGGCTCTGGACAAACGCCCTGAACTCTGTGCTCGGGTTTATCAGTAAGTGTTTATGAGCATCTCAAAACCCAGGCTGTATTTTTACTGCTACATCTCTGCCCTTTTTAATTTAATTTTGAGCCAGAGTCTCACTAGGTTGCTGGGTTGCTGGGGATGGGAGACTCGCACTTGGGATCCTCCTGCCTCAGCTTCTGAGTGCTGGGACTACAAGCACACCCACACAAATCATTACTTTTGTGGCAGACTTTACTTTTAAGCAGTTTTAGCTTCACAGCTGAGTGAGGAAGCACCCCCAAATCCTCCTTGTCATTCACATTTCCCGGCTGACGGGTGGTGTGGACCGTCATCCTCATGTGCCTAGAGTCTGTCTGTCTTCTTCGACAAGGCACCCGTGCAAGTCTTCAGGTCCTTTTCCAGTTGGGCTGACTGTTTTCCTCCTCTTGAGTTCCAGACTTCACTATGTTCCTCTGGAACAAGAAAGATGAATCCCCGCCCCAGTTCTGGGAGCTGCCAGCGAGGGGACAGGAGGTGCCCTGCCACCCCCACGGGCAAGGTGCTTGGCACTAGGACAGGAGGCGGCCAGATAACGGGTCTTCTTCGGTTTGAGTTCCACCGCCAGGATGCATGGAGTGTTTATCGCTGGAGTGGCGCTTTGTGCAAACCCAGATCGCAGCCTGAGGACGTTGCGACGCTGTGGGCAGACGGCTGCATCACAGGATCCGGCACCTGTGTCCCCTGAGGCACGGACCAGAGCCACATGCGGCACACCATGGCACAAGTTCTCTCTACCCAAGCCTCCAGAGAATACAAGGTTCACGCCACAGCTGCCCGGCCACTCCCGCCAGGGGCACCGTGCCTGCAAGTCCTCCCTCAGTCATGCACATCCTCGGTCCACAGCTGGGACCCCGACAGCCCAGCGCCCGCGGCTGCTGCCGCCCATCACACTCTGAGAGACCGCGCAGGGCTTGGGCCTGTCAGCCAGCTTCCCGCTGGAGGAGTTCTTCATCCCACGCGCACACGCAGCCTCAGCAGCTGTCCAGGCCGAACGCGGCACGGGTCACAAGGTTTCTTCACAGTTTATTCATGCACTCAACAAACATGAGCTAAGCCCTGTGCTAGGTGATGAAGCAGAGAGAGGAAAAGAAAACCATCTCTCCTCCAAAGGGGTCACAGCCTCTCGAGGAGACAAAAAATAAAGACAAATAAAACACAGAGCTGTTGAATGCGACTGGCACTAAACTTTCCTACCTTCCACAATGGCCTCAAACGCCACCCCAAGCCCTCAGGGAAAGTGTCTAGACCAGAGCAAAGGTCAGCTGTGAGGGACTCGGAACACACCCTGCAAGGCTGTCCCTGTTCAAATCAGCCCCTCCTGCGATAGCCTGCAAGGCGCCAGCTCCCCAGTTCCAGGGACAAAACGAGAAGGTGCAGCCTTGAGGTGCAGTTTCTGAGCTCACTGGAAGTTCCGGTCTGTCCGACCTCAAAATCAGGACTTTGCAAACCACAAGCTGCCTGAGGTAGGCCGGTGTGAGGGCATCACCCTGCTCCAAGCCCTCTACCTTGAGTCAAAGTCCTCAGCCCAACCTCCCCAGCACAAACTGTCCCGAGAGCTAAGACGCTGGGTGCACGTCTGGCCAGCAAAGCGAAGTGTCCGGCAGTGCCTAGCGGGCCAAACCCATTATCTATTCTTGACCTATCAATAGTGATGAGGATGACGGCTCGGCCGGCTGTATGTGCTCGCCTCACCGGGGCCACAGATTCAGCTACTCCACTGAACAGGGGCTTCTGTGCAGTCACTGTGCACACGGTGACACCTACAACCGGCAGGCCTTCACCGGATTACGCTGAATCACATTAGTGGATCCCTCCAATCAGCCCAAGGCCTTAGTGCAAAATGGAGGTTTCTCAGAGAAGAAACCCTGCCTGAGATTGCAGCCGCCACTCCTGCTGAGTTTCAAGTCTGCCGGCTGGACCTGAGGGTCCTAGACTTGTTAGCTCTCACAGTCACCACAGGCCAAGCCCTTAAATGAACCTCGTACCCACCCGTATGTTTGTGAGTGTGCATGTGTGCACACCCAGGCCACCCCATTGGCGTTGCCTCCCCAGAGAAGCTACCTAGCGTTCACACGCATCGTGCAATTCCGTGTGACCTCACAGTACTCTGCTGATGGAGACGGCAGACCCCAGCAGCTGGATTGCCTCCCCAGGGACACAGACGCGAAGGGCAAGGGCTGTGTTTACACTCAGCCCTCTGCCTTCACGGGTGCTACTTCCCCAAGCCACCTCACCCCCAAGCCAGCGCAGCCCTGACGCGGATGCCCGAGAAGGAGGCATCTGAGGACTTGCCGTGAGCCACACAGAGAAGCAGAGCCACGAAGAGCAGGCGCACAGCCCGACCAGCGGCTCTTCTCGATGCTGGGAGCGGGCCCTGAAGCCGAGCAGGCTGGGGCACCCTCGGTCCTCCTCACCTGTCAGCAAGGGCTCTCATCTGCTGCTCACAGCGGTCCAGTGTTCGACACGGTGCCGAAGTCACTGTCCCTAGCGATGCGCCAGAAGCCCTCCTGTGGACCTCATCGGTGGCCTCGGTGACTGCCGGACAGCTCCCATCTCCCAGTTATGCTCCTCCCCTGGGGCCAGGAGACTCTGCCATTACAGACGAACCAGAAGCACGGCCTTGCGTACTTGAGGACCAGCGGGTGAGTGACTGGCTTTGGACAATAACTTCTCCGCTGGAAAGAGATCTTCCCATCCAGGACCTGTTCCCGGGAACGTCACAGTGTGCAAGAGCAGGCACCCCCCTGTGACGCAGCCCGGGACCCGCAGGCAGCTGGCAAGGGGTGCAGGATCACGGAGAGGGAAGAGTCCAGGGTGGGTCTGAGCAAGCCAGACATCTCAGGAGGGGCACGTGTCCATGGTCATACCTCACACTGCTGTACAGACGAGGCCGGGCCTGTGGGAGGGGATGTCGTGGGGCCCGCAAGGCAGAGCCGAGGGGAGACACAGTGACCCCTTCTGCCCAGACCGTCAACTGCTCAGCACCTCCACACCCAGGCGCCCTCCCGCGTCCACTCAGCTCCCACCTCCTCCTCCACATACGACTTCCTCACGAAGCGGGCACGCAGGGATGCACCCGGTGTCGAGCGCTGCGCTGTGCTCACACCCAGAAAGGGCCTCCATGTGGGGGCTCCCGGCTGTGCTCAGCGGCGCCCCTGTGGCCAGTGTCATCCTCTGCCGCCAGCTCTGCTTCCCTGTAGACACACAGCACCGTCATCCATGCTGCTGTAACCAGATACTACACACAGCACGAATGACGGAGGGGAGGACTTCCACGCCTGCAGAGATGTGCGTGCACGTGTGCATGTGTGTTCCTGTACAGCACATATACATGTGTGCATGTATGTGTGCTCATGTGTACACAACCGTGTATGTGTGCTGATGTATGTATAAATGTGTGTGCACAGCGTGTGCATGTGCTCATGTATAGAAATGCGTGGGTCCTGTGTGTGTGCATGCACATGCAAATGTGTGCATGTACAGCATGTATAAACATGCATGTATGCGTGTGCTAACACGTATGTAAATGTATGTGTGAGGCTCAGCAGCTTCCCACATCTCTCCTCCACCAGACTCCAGGTCCTTGGTGATCCAGCCCCGCGCACAGCCCCTTGTCCCCCTCAGTCCTCGGACAGTGCACAGCCTCTCCAGACCCCTGCAAGGACCCACACCCCACGTGGGGCGCAGACACTGCCCCCAGGCCTCCCCAAGCTCCGCAGATACCACGCTTTCACCAGCCCTGAGGTGGGTGCTCCTCCACCCCATTTCGCAAGCTCGGGGAGACCCAGCGACCTCTGCAGGCTCGGTGGTGGGACAGTGGCAGTTGGTTCCCGTGGCCAGCTCTTGAGCCTGGCGCTGGAGCGTCTCAGGAATCTGCCACGTCACCACGTGTGGACAGTGCCGTTCTGTCTCCTTACCGCCTGTGCTGGGCAGCCTCATATGGGTGTCTGCCTCGGGTCCCAGCGCCCCACTGCACCTGGCCACACACCTCTCTCTCCTAAGTCGGGAGACCCTGCGACTGCCGGGCCCTTCTGGGACTGACGCAGGGCCACCAAATCCACGTAAGCAGAGACCACAAAAAGGGCACAGTCAAAGTGCAGAAGGTGCAGTGGCCGGAACTGGACTCAGCTGCCTCATCAAGCTGGGGGCAGAAGAATCACACTGGTCACAGAGCTGCCTCTCGAGCTGCCCTCTCAGCCCAGACAGCCCTCCGGGATTAGCATGCAGCGGCACGCCTCCTCCTGGCACAGGCCTCACTGTCACCGCGTTAGTTATGCCCTTCAACTTCCTCTCGAGGTCAATATTATGAGGGGTCAGCGGTGAGGTAGGACGAAGTCCTTATCCACTTATGATGGGTGGAGACACAGATGCAGGGAGGGAGGAGCAGCACGTCCTGCCGTGGAGGAGGGCCCCAGCAAAGGGCCCGGCAGACCCCACACCGCACGCGCTCAGCCTGGCGAGCTCGGTGTCAGCTCCTTGTCTGTAACAGCGGGTCCTGCCTCCACCTGTACCAGCCTGTGGCTGCTCCCCATCGCGTGCGCCCCCCTCCCCCCGTGCAGGTCTGGAGTCTCCGTGTATGTGCCTTGGGTTGACAGTGTGCTGCTCAAGGAGGACACAGGCCATGGGCAGGGACAGTGTCGGCTCACAGGGCTGATGCTGGGGCCTGAGAAACTGTGGGGTCCAAGAGTTGCGCTAGGTGGATGCACACAGGGGCGCGGGCGGAACAGATAGGCACACTCTAGGGGCCTGGACAGGGCAGGGCTGAGTGCAGAGCCACTCACCGGACAGGGCTGGCCATGGGTCTCCCCAAGGGGAGGCACTTGCACCCCCTGCCTCCCAAGGGCAGCAGGTTGTGGCCCACTTATCCAAGCCCCCAGCCTAGCAGATGGTGCACCCCCAAAAGGTCCGCCACACGGGAACTGCAGGCTTGCTGGGCCTTCAGGGTGAGTTTCTGAAGGATGAGCCACCGAGGGCCAGCAGTGCAGTGACCAGCCAGGCCCATGGGCTGAAGCAGGGTGAGCCCCAGGGTTCCCACACTTTGCCTGCAGGAGCCTGGAGCCCCACGCTCCCTTGGTGGGCCGCCTGCATGAGGCGTGTCTCCTGGCCGGCCATGACAGTGGCTCTTACCTGGGACGGGTCTGTGCTTGGTAAGTACTGAGACTCGGGCTCCTCCCAGCACTCAGAACCCACTCAAAACTCCACTGGGCCGGAGAAGGGCTGGCCTGACTGCATCAGCAGCCCGATTCCTGTGTCAGTCACTCCGAGTCCACGTGGCTTCCGTGGTCTCACCCAGAAGCGCTGACCGAGCGGCCCACCTCCTTCAGCGCCCTCATCCACTCCCTGGTCTTCCCAGGGCCACGCGTGCAGAGCTCAGTCCACCAACGTTCACCCCAGCAGGGCAGGGGTGGACACTGCGGTCTCCTGTGAGCATCAAGGGTCTGGACAGCTTTCTCAAGTCCAGCTTTCCTCTGCCACCTTCTGACAAACAGCAGGTTTCCCTCCCCTTTGGATCCTCCCGCCATCCAGTGTTATCCATCTGTGCCACTACCGACCCTGCTTCTCCTGACATCAGCGACCTCCACCACCACTTCCCTCAACACTGCCAGCTGGTGATACCGCCTGAGAGCCCAAGCCAACCACCTGGAAGCACTCCTGCATCATGGAGTAACGAGCTGAGTCCTTGACACCATTGATCCTTTTCTCTTAATCCACACCCCGACACCCTCCCATGCGGGTGGAAGAGAGACTCGAATGTGCGTCCTGCTGCCCGGACAGCATCCCTGTAAACACGGAAGTCTCTTTCTAAGGACTCTGTGCTGTCACTGTACAAGGCTGCTGGTGCAGCGGTGTGGTTCCCGATTCTAGACACAGGGTGACCCGATTCCCAGCTCCCACACCCAGGCTGAGCCTGTGACCCAGCACATGCAGCGAGTCGCGAGGGGCCCACCACATCCCCCATTCCTTCTGCTGACTGGACAATGCGTCCACGTGTAGACAACAGCGGGGCTTCCTCAGCCCTGTCACTGTGCAGAGCAGATTCACACTTTCACCCTCACTGTCCCCGACACACTCACGCTGGGAAGGCAAAATAATCAGCTGGTGCTCACGCACTCTCCAGCCTGCTAGGCCTGCCCTAACTGCGGCACTATTCTTCCTGCCTAATGATCATTAAGATTAAATTAAAAATCTTTACTGCAAAATACCCAGTATAGACCCCACCGTAGAGCCATGCAGTAGCCTACGTGTGCAGTTTCTTCTTTCCCCTTTTCTTGCTTCGATAACATTTTGCTCAAGACTTTAACACGAGAACTGAAGCTGTCAGATGTCCCCTTCACCGCCACATTACCTGGACGTTGTCCACACCCATCAGAGCTCTGAATGGGTATCCACAGCCAGCACTCATAGTCAAACACAAAGCGCTTTAATGTGAGGGATTTTATTTCATCCTTACAATAATCCTTCGTGGTAGGTACAATTAGAATTCTCATATTAAAGGATTCTACGGCTTACAGGGGGTAAGCACTCTGCCCAAAGTCAGAAAACTAATAAATGGTAAGACACACATTGAACTCAACCTGGTGTTCCTGTTCCAGAGTTGTACTGTCATCCTGCCTGAAACAGGACAGACCCGGTCCTCCTGCGGCCCATCGCCAGTTCCTGGTGGCCCAGACCAGGAAGTCTCCTCCCACCGCCCGTTACTCTCCTGACCTACGCCACTCCAGGGCCCCTGTGTGCTTTCGGCCCCTCTGCATCCTCGGTGTCCCCTGCTTGGGCTCGCCACCTCCACCTTTGCCTTCTGGTCGCTCTGCACGTTGCGGCTGGAGAGGGCTGTCAGGCATTCCCAGCAGCGCCGTGCCCCGCTGAGCCTCCCATGGCCCCTGGCCTGCGGGAGGTCCCTCGGCCGCCTGCCACCCCACCCAGCACTTGCTGACCTGGGCTGGTGTGAGCAGCGAGCCTCTCTGCTGCACGGTCCACAAGAGAATCCTCCCGGGGCTTTGTCATTGCTGCCAGGCTTTTATGTCACCAGGAGCACAGTGAGAAAAGCAGGAGCATAAACCTCCATGCTCCTGCAAGTTCCCGGGTCTGGGGCCCCGCTGCTCTATGTGGGCTGCCTGGGATTGTAGGAAGCGCCAAGACTGGGGCGGAGAGCCCTAATCCCAGGGCAGTGCGGCCGCACCACATGCAGGGGCCGGGTAGCCAGCGGTCTCCGGCAGGCCTGATGTCTGCACCGCAAAGCAGGACACAGGGAAGGTGCGAGGGCTCCTGCAGGGATGGGGCCGCACGCAGTGGGCAACTCCAAGCAGCCTCCTCCCCCACGATTCCACATCCACAGGTTCAACCAGCAGCCAGCTCAGAAGATCCATCAGAACCCTCCACGCTGACTATGCAGACGTTTTCTTCCCATCATTCCCTAAACGCTACAACAACTACTGACAGAGAAGTTACACTGTACTAGGCATCTGAACTAATCTAGAAAGGACAGAGTTCCTACAAACACAGTACGGTACTATACCACTGTCTACAAGGGACTCAAGCAACTACGATTTAGGTTGGGGGATGGTCCTGGAACCAAGTGCTGAGGACACCAACGGAGAGCTGTACTCCTCTCCGTCCCCAAACCATGAGCTCCCAGAGTCAGGAGCCCTCTGTCCACCTCCCTTCCCCCACATGCTCCAGGACTATGTGTTTTTGTTTCGAACCAGTTCGGTACAAAAGACCTCCAGGAAGGCAAAGCAAAGGTACTAAAGACTCTCTCCAGCCACGTGGAGCACAGGAGAAGGGAGCAGAGGCACCAAGCCAGACTGTCTCCTACAGTCCTGGCCCAGCCCGGGCCCTGCGGAACCTGGACCCATATTCCCACAGCAGAGAAGGGTGTGCAGACATGCCGGGCATGCTCACAAAGGGGCTCCTTTCCACCATGTTCCCGGGAACTCTTAAAGTCGTGAGTGTGACGGACAAGGAAAAGCCAATAGGACGAGAGGATCTGGACAAGAGCGGCCGAGTGATCAGCATCTAAAGTGGCCCGTGAAGCAATGGAACGCTGTGAACAGCCACATCCCAATTACACGCGTGACAGTCAAGTGACGTTTTTAGGGAACAAGAGGCTTACTGCTTCTATTGCCTTAACTGAGTGAAAAATACTTCCTTGGTCTTGTGACCAACATCATAAATATGCTCTGTTTTCCTTACTGACCCTGGTTGATGGTGCACTCTGATTCCTGCAGGCAGTACACTTCACTACGTGGCGGCAGCGTGACGCGCAGGCTGGGAGCTGGAGGGGCTGGTGCAGCCCAAGCCCCTGCCCTGGCTGGCGGACGTGGCTTTCCCACACTTCCTGCAGCCGGAGGGCCACTGGCCATCCGCAGTCCTGACTGCCTTCGAAGCTCCCTTTCGTGTGCGCTCTTCTGTTTCTCTCTGAGCTCAGGAATTCAAACATGCAGACATCTGTAAGTTTGTCAGCAGCCCTTGGGCGCGCCCTCGTCACAGGCAGACCGGCCTCCCTCACGCCGGCTGAGCGCAGTGGCCGGGTGACCTGCTGTGGCTGACGAGCTGGGGGCAGACGCCTGGAAAGCCCAGAAACAGGACATGATTCTGCAGGCCCAGCCTCGACTGGCCACCAGATCTGTGACATTCCAGACAGCGTGAGACACGGGACAGAACACACACCCTTGACACAGGACTGCACCAAATAACTCTACTATGCCACGGAGATGCCGGGGTGGTCACACAACAGCGTGACCCAAGCCATCCTGACAAGGAGAGCAGTGTGCTCATGAATGGGAACTCGTGAGCTAATACTCCGCCCAGCACACTCCTGGGCAAAGGCGGTGTGTGTGCAAAGGCCAGGTGTGCATGGGTGTGCACGAGAACACTTGCACAGCACCCAGGGTCCTGTGGCTTCTGGGCCTTTTTCTACCAGCAACGGTAGCAGCCCAGAGGCAGAGGCTGTGTGTTTTTGTCTCCCAGGACCTGGTCCATGGCCCAGCCCTGAGCACAGCTCTAGGAAGTGCTCACCTGGTTACCCCCTCACCATCCACAGCCAGGCAGCCATGGCTGCAATAAGGGGCCTGCGCTGGCACAGGAGGACGATGAACCCCGTCAGCCTCATTGCAGAGAGCCTCGCCCACCCCGTCAGACAGGCCCCATGTGACAATGTGAGCCCAGTCCTCGAGCACCTCCCGCCCACTGTGTCCCACCAGGCCTGAGGTGGGCGGAGCTCTTTCGGCTGCTCCCTGGGGACACGGCCCTCTTCACACTCAGCCCCCACACTTCCTGCCTCTGTGCTGCTCCACATGAAGGCCAGATGCCCACAGGAGCCCAGGGCACCCCAGACACCCTACAGGCTGGTCCTCACCTGGTAAGGGAACAAGAGGCTTACTGCTTCCATTCTCCCTTTTGTGTTGCTGAGACACAAAGCCAACACCCACAGCTTAGAGGAGGAGTGTGTTTGGGATGGGGAGTTGCGCAGCTCACAGTGACCACTGCCGCTCACCAGGCCGGGTCTACGCTCTGGGTCAGTGTGTGAGTTTGGCTGGTTTTCGTCACTGCAGCGAAGACAGGTTCACGTAGCTCACTGGAGGCTGGAGGGCAGGATATCAGCACAGGTTTTCCCTGGGGAGGATCTCATGGTGTTGGCAGGCGCCTCCATGAGGAAACATCATAGCCCTACCCAGGGGCCACCTGAGAGTGAGGGGTCCAGTCCCACAGGGCTACATTAATCCACCAGTGCCCTGAAAACCTAGCCTGGGCCTGCACTTCGTAAAGGCCCCACCACCAGGGCCCTGGGGCCAAGCTTCCAACACACAAACCCATGGAGCCTGAGGGCGTAGAAGCAGGTTGTCCCCAAGCCCGTGTGTCTGCAGGGCGGCTGACCACAGTGACACTGCACTCGCAGGTGGACTCATTCACTGACGAATGCAGAGCTGAGTGCTCGGTTAGGAGGCGGGGCCTGATAGGAATGGGAGGTCACAGGTGCGTGACCTGGAGGCCTCTCCTCCCTCTGGGCTCCTTCCTCCACGCTGCTTCGGTCCGCCATGCCCTGAGCAGCTCTCCTCCACTGGCCCCTTCCACCATGCGTCCTGCCTTGGAGCCAGGGCACCACAGACTGAAGCCGTGATCCCAAACACACTCCTCCTCTAAGCTGTGGGTGTTGGGTTTGTGTCTCAGCAACACAAAAGGGAGCGGGGGGCACACTGGACCATGCTCAGAACAGAGCAGGACTTTCCGTATCACCCTACCTGACCCTGAGAACAACCCTTAAACACTGTTCCACCCAGGGCTCGTACTGGGGTGGGCACCGTGGTACACTCATGTGTGGGACAGTCATGCAGCTCCCTCCAGGGGTTCAGGCTGCCCGGGAGACACACGAACTACAGCCCAGCCCATTGTGACCGTGTTAAGGAGATAGTATCACCCTCAGTTTGCAGATGAGAAAATGGTAGGACCACAGGTGGATGCCACACACCCAAGTAAGCACAAGATGGGTTTGGGTTTGCCTCACACTTTGTTGACCAACATTTCCTAGTTACATGAGTCCTAACTTACCTACTCATTCATCTACTCATCTATAAACACTCATGGAGGACGTGCGCTGAGGCTATAGTATCCCCATTTCACACATAAGGTTTAAATTTAACCAGCAAATGATGGCTGCAGGTATTTAAAGTCCGGGCCAGCGATAAAGTCTAAACATTTTCTACTAATAATAGCATCTACCTCACACAGTTGCAATGAGAGTTAAATGACTTAAAATAGAAAAGTGCAAATAGCGGTATCTGGCACGTAGTATGGCCTTGGTCAATGCGAGCTGCTGACACACTGGAACGATGACTGCCACCTCCACCAGCCCACTGTGCAGGTGTGCACGGAGGCGGTGGGCGGTGAGGTCCACCTGCTCAGTGAGGGCCTACCGCTCTCGTTCACTTAGAGGCAACGTTCTGGGCTTTCGTTTTCCTGTCCGATGCAGCCATCTCCAGGAACCAATCCTAAGACGCAAATCTGTGGTTTTAGTAGCTGAAAAGTGAGGGGCAGCGAGTGGGGAGCGCTCCCAGATAAGTCCCCAGGTCTCCACTGCAGAGAAGGTGGCCGCACACTAGAACACATGGACAGGCCTCGTGAGCAGCCGCTCCGCACGCAAAGGGACCTTCCAGTGGCCAGTTCACCCAGGCAAGGACGAGGGCAGACACCGAGTCCCTAAACACGGAGGGGTGACAGGCACGGCGAACCAAGCCCACCTTGGGTTCCCCCACTGGTCACTTCAGTGTCCAACAGGGACCGGACCGGATTCTGTGAACGCGCCAGCTGCGACTCCAGAACAAAAGAGCAGGTGTGTGCGGGCGAGTGCCATGTGGGGGAGGGGGTAGAGATGGCACAGGGAGCCCGGGGACCAGCAAGTGGGCAGAGGGACACGCTGAGGACGCAGCCTCCCACCCCACCCGGAGCCCAGAGGCCAAGGCCAGACAGGCCTCTGTCCTGTTTCTCCTCCACCTCCTCTGTCCCTTCTGTGTTCTGCTTCATTTTGACTGTTAAAATTCCCTGCGCTCACTGGAGCACAGACTTGGCGGCCTGTCACACAGAAAGGTGCTCTCTCAGCCTGGAGGCCAGCAGTCCAAAGCTGCAGGGCTGGGCTCTGCCCGGGCCGAGAGAGGACAGGAAACCTGTTCCTTGCCTCTGGTAACTTCTAGTGGCCACTTGCGTTCTTCAGCTTGGGACCAGGACTCCCGTCTGTGCCTGCCCCTCGCACAGACACAGGTGGAGGCCTCAGGACACAGCGTCGTGATCCCTGGTGCCCCCTCCCCCGACCACAGGTGACATCTACAGTTCAGGGACTCGCCCTGACGTCTTTGGTCTACTGCAGGTTTCTTCTTACCTCCTTGTCAGAAAATCCCCAAATGTTTAACCTTTCAAAGAGGAATGAGAAACCTAGGCCTAGAAGATCCACACTGGAAGAACTCATTTTGGCCTCTTCAATCTGAAAAGAGGCCTGGGGTGACAGTGGTTTGCCTCGAAGACTCGGCCCAGCTAACAAATGCTGCTCTGATCCACGCCTCCCCCAGCAGAGCCACTGAAAAGGACATTGTTATCCTCCTTCCCGCCCTCTCTCCCCAAATCCCCACCATGTATAAATTTTTGGCATAAAATGAGCCACATAGTTTACCAAAAAATGCAACTTCTGAGTTAGCCCAGCAGAGCGGAAGTAGGAAGTTCAAGGGTTGTGTCCAGAGTCCAACCCAGTGCGACGTGCACACAAATCTGCCCCCACCAAGCCAACACAGCAGTCGTGCCCCCGCCCGCAGGGCCGCTCCTTAAGAAAAGGAAGCTGATGTCACAGTGTGCAGCTGACAGGAGCCGGACAGTGAGTCACAGGCAGGGCGGGGCAGGCTCAGCTGTCCACCACGGTGCTCACTTCAGGAGCATCTCATCATGTGGGCAGCTGGTAAACCGCACGCAGCTTCGGGTTCCGAGAGCCGGATGGGGTCAGGAACAGGAGCTACTAATGTGTCCCCAGCTGGCAGGAAGCTGCTAGTCTAAGGGCCACACTTGGAAAGCCACGGCTCTCTCCACCTGGCGAGGACAGCCACAGAAATGGAACAGTGAGGCTGGACACGGCACCAGAACAGCCCTGCGACTGCGCAGATGAGGAGAAATGAGGGCTGCAAGAGGTGCCAGTCACAGGAAGGTTTGGGCGGACGGTGTCAGGAGGAGGAGGGGACTGCAGCTTCTGTAGCTGACGTAGGAGGCCGGAAGTGCCAGCAAGATAGGCAGGTACAGCCACAGCCGACGGAGTGAGGGCCACGAGAAGAGGCCCCAGGACCCAGAGGTGCCGGGGAGGAGGGATGGACACAGCAACCTATGGAGTGAGGACCTCTTCCAGGAAGTGCAGACGGGAGTTTCAGAGCAGGGACAGATGGTCAAGGATAGGAAGACGCCACAGATCAGGAAGCCGGAAGCTGGAGAGAGGCTGAGACCCCACCAGGAGGTCACAGCAGCACCCACAGCGGCTGTGGGGAGGAGGGTAGGTGCTCACAGGCCATGCTTGGTGAAGGGTGGTGAGGAACGGAAAGCAGGATCGAGTGGGGTAGGAAGACACCTCTGGGTACCTGCAGTGACGGCACCCTGCACCCCAGGGTTTCCCCCAAGGGAGCCCACTTTTGTCTAAGCCCCAACTCCCTAGCGCAGACCAACAGCATTCAGGGAAGGGACGATGGAACCCACGCAGGCGTGCAAGAGGAAGCCGATGCTGCAGTGAGAGGAGGGGGATGCTGTGCACGTGGAACCAGCGTGTCCCCTGCACCCCGGCCCAGGCGCTGGCTCGGCGCGGACCTCCCTCTCGCTTGGGCCCTCACTCCAGCTGCCTCTCCCCAGAAAGCTTGTCCTACTGGCCGAGTGGCTGGCCTCTCCCATGCGGTGCTAGTGTCCGCGCCCTTCCAGTGAGGCTTAGCCCCCTCGCTAGAGCAGCAACCCACCCTGTGCACAGGGGGCCTCGGATGCCCGGCACGGTTAGGTGGCTCTGTCTCCCTATGGGCTCTACCCACACCTGTCTGTGACGCTAGATCATGAACTACGGGCGTGGGACTTGGCTTTGCGTAGTCCTGTAACCGTAGCTCCTTCCTGCTCCTGGCACACTGCAGATGCTCAGTAAGGCCTTGTTCACTGAAGGAATGCACCCATGGCCTCTCTGGGACGGGCCTGCCCTCACAGTGACTTTTGGCTCCTGGGAATGTGCTTGCGCCGTGCAAGGAGTGCAAGGTCACTCCCCTCGCACCCACGCGCACTCAGATGAAACTGATGACTGGCAGAAAACCCCGGCCACCAGCTGTCTGTTGAGGACCCCTCCTGAGAGCTGACAGCACAGCGTTGTCTTTCAAGATAATGAAGATGAAAGCCAACAGTCCAACAGTGACAGGACAGGGTCTCCCCCAGCCACAGCCGGCTGGACTTAACCCATTCAGAGCCAAGGAGCTCGCAGAGTTGCAGGCAACTGCCACTCCCTGGGAGGGAGGCACAGGCATGCAAGGCCCTGCCCTGGAGAATGCAGAGGCTTCATCCAAGGGACGGCGCAGGCGGCCAGGAACTCCACGCCAAAGCGTTCTCATCATGTTGTGGCTGGGCTGGTGAGGAATTCCAGGCACTGGCAGATGTGACACACCATTTGCCCGTCAGTCAACAAGGTTGGGGCCAACAGTGACCTCAGCTCCCTTGTTACAGCGACAATGTGAGCCCTGCTCTGACACCAAAGGTCTGGACCCACGGTCACTGCGCCTTCAGGGGACACCACCTCTGACCGGTACGGAGACAGGCTGCCCGCTGTCCCGTCCTTAAACAAACGCTGCCCCTGCTGGATGACAACACAGCACAGGAGAGTTGGGGAGAAAAGGACGCCGGCTTCCCATGGCAGCTGCTGTCCTCCTTCCTTCCAGCTCCCAGGGGCAGAAGTTGTTGGGGGCCTGTTTCCTCCGCAAGAGGCAGGGAATGGTGCAAAGAGCACTCTGGTGCCACCTGGCCCAGTTTGAATTCCAGGTCTGTCGCTGTCAGCTGTGCGACCTTGGACAGCTTGTCTAACATCTCATGCTTCAGTTTCGCAAAGGAGGAATGAGGACTGCAACCAGCAGCTAACTCCCAGGTCACGACGAGAATTAAATAAGCTCCCATGTGTCGGGCATAAAGTACACGTGCTGGTGCGCATGCGACCGTGTCACAGAAACACGACGGCGATGGTGATGATGGTGATGACAGTGATGACGGTGATGACAGTGATGACAGTGATGACAATGACCACGACATGACGGTGACCACAGCCGTCCCAGTCCACGCAAGCTACTCCATAGAAGGCCACAGTTTGGGTGGCTTGTGAAGGACAGCAGTGACTCCTCCCAGCTCTGGAAGCCCAGGTCACAGTCCAGCCCACATGGTGGAAAGGTGAGGCAGCCTTCGGGGCCCCAAGCCCGTCCAGGACAACACCTCCCACGTGCACTCCTCGAGCCCCAGGCCTCACCCCACCCTGTCACACGGGGTTGTTTCAACACTTAGGAAGCTCGGGAGTGCAGACACAGTCCACAGCAACAGCAGGGAAGGTGAGGAGGGTGCCGGAGATGCTGCCCTGTGGGAGTGAGTCTGAAGTGCACAGCGACGTGACTGGAAATTCACGAGGAGGCACTGTGGGCCAAGGCTACGCTGATCGCACACAGGGACACAGGGCGCCTTTTCCTGCTGATGGAGAGCACTGCGAAGCGGTTCTGAGCAGGACTTAAATTAACCAGCTGGCTTCCATGTTTACCTGTGAGTCTGTCCAAGGCCTAGGCCCTTGTCTGGAGATGGGCAGTGGACTCATAGTAAGTGAACCTCTGTGAGTCACTGGTCCCAGCTGAGGCCTGTAATGGCGGGTGAGACTGTGAAGCCTCAGAGGACAAGACAAGGCCACAGCCAAGGACACCTGGCTCCAACCTCAACTAGATAAAGACTGTGGCCTCAGGCATCTCACTCCCAGGTGGAGACCTTCCTGGAGTTAACGCAGTTCTCCTAGACTAACATAATGCCTTACCTGGAGAAGTCCTTGAGCAGTTCTGCCTTTCCTGAGTACTCCCCTGCCTTGTTCTGATCACTAAATAAATACAGGCAGCCCAGAGGAGATCTTGGTCTTAGCCCCGAGAGAATCTCGAATTCTGTGGGAGGCTTTGAGCCTCTGGAGCCCTAAAATCACACCACCTGACTCTTATATAAGCCTTTGCCGTATACTTCTTTGTGAGGTTGCGGGCCTGACCAGTATAACTAGGGGATAATATTAACGCCTTACTCTACCTCTGCTCTCCTCTTCTTCCAGCTGCAGGCTGCGGATGGGGAGCTGAGGCTGCAGAGCTGCCGGAGGTCGCACGGGGTGTGCCTGTGTCCTGCTGTGCCAGGCCTGACGCCCCCAAGTCCTGGCTGGCCTCTGGAGCCCACAGGATGCACTCAGTGCTGATGGGGCCCCAGGACCACCAGGAGGACCCCTTGGCTAGAATCCGGCACAGCAGGCACCAGATTCAAACCCAGACTGCAGCGTGTGCTGTGTGGTGCTGACAGAGCTGACCACAGCTCCAGACTGCAGCCATACACTCAGGAAGGCGCCGTGAGTACTGCCACCAGAACCGAGCCCCATGGGGCGGCCGGCCCCACGGTGTGTCTGATGCGTGGTCCCAGCCCAGAGGTAATGGCAGGACCCAGCAGCTCAGCATGCCCCAGAGCCTGTCCACTTTCCACTGGAGACAAGCTCAGGTAACCCTGCTGTGTACCTCTCCGGGAGTGGGGGATCAGCTCCCGCCCCCAAGCCCCATAGTCAACAATAGCTTGCAGGATTGGCCTCAAAACTCCTTGACTTCTAGGCTGACCTTTAATTATATTATCTCCCGAATTAGATTTCAAACTCCCCAGTAGACCTCTGAATAGCACCACACCTGTTGCAGAGTATGCTCACATCAGTACCCATGTTATGTCCTCCCCACAATTGTAACTCTAAAGTCCTAACCCTTGGCACTTAAGAATGCAACTGTATTTGAAGACAGGGTCTTAGAGAAGGAGTCTGGGTAAAATTAGGTCATCAGGGTGGGCCATAGTCCAACCTGGTGGGCATTGTATCAGAAGAGGACCTGGGGACACAGACACACACAGAGGCACGGCCACAGGAGGACAAGGAGGGCAACATGGTCTGCAGGTCTGGCTTGCCGACGTGGTGACTGCAGCTGCTGGTCTCTGCAATTACGGGAAGGTCCATCCCTGTCCTTTCTGTTGCTTGGTCTGTGCTACTCTGTTGGGGCGGGTCTGGCACTCGCATACGCCGGGTGGGTCAGTGTGGGTCACTGCACCGGGACACTAGAAGCCTGAGAAGCTGCAGTACTGTCTGGGACCTGCGAGCCACTCGGGTGAAGGTGGACACCAGGGAGTGGAGCCTGGCTCTTCCCACCACTTGCAAGCATTTGCCACCTGCTCAGCAATTATTTATTTAGGGTCTACTAAGTGCTAAGGTCTTTTTAAGGTGCTACCGTGACCAGAAGAGACAAGTTCCCTTCCCCAGTGGAGCTTCAGACAAATACATAGGGAAGAAAAACAGCCATCATCAAACATATAGAAAACAGCTGCTTCCGAAAAGCCTGGAAAGGGGGCATGTGAGTGATCCGTTCTCTCGCTCCTCTCTATAGTTTTTACTGTAAGCTTTTAAGCCAAATAAAACTTCAAAAAAATAAAAAATCAAACCATAAAGTGAAGCTCCAAGGGGAAAGTGCCAGGAAAAAAGCATCGCCCCTCCATTTCCTTCGCTTCTAAGAGCAGGGGCAGTCAGGCAGCGAGAGTTCCCTTTGCCCACACGCAGGGCAGCCAGGAGCGCAGGATGGTGCAGGGGGCCTGCAGGAAGGGTGCCGTCCTCTCACGTGGGAGGCCACCCGGTTTGAAAGAATAGGCTTACTAAGGGGGGTGGGTACTGTTTCTCTTTCCTTGGAAGAGACGTCTCACAATGGAGAGCAACTCTTCCCCCAGTGGAAAAGCTTGCAAAACAGGACAGAGTGGACTAACACTTCAGAGTGTGGGCATCTTATGCATAAATTGTTATTACATGGTAATCAGGGGTCTTTGCATAATCTTTAACTTCATGGGAAGCATGCGTGCATTCTGCAGCACCTTTAAAACTTTTCATTTCCAATTCTGTGTGCTGGGGCCATCGAGGCATGCAAGTTTGAGCAAACCTGCGATTTCCAAGCCCCAGACGCTCAGCACTGGCTCACCAGGATGAACTGCACAGCTGCCAGGAAGACGGACTGTGAGCCTCGGGCTCCCGGCCCTCCCCACAGCACCTGCTGTCAGAGCCACAGCAGCTAACGATGAAACCAGAACCAGCACAGGACTCCCCAGGCTCGTGGCGCTGAGCTGCCAAACACAGCAGGTGAGGGGGCATCGAAGGGCCGGCAGGACCTGTGAGCACTCACGCACTCACACAAGAGGCACGCGCGCAGTCTTGGAGTGCTTGGAGTGCTGCCCTAACGAAGGGTTAAGGGCGAGGCGAGTCCTGCAGCTCGCTGGCCTGGAGCGATCCGATGCTGGGCCGTCTCCACCATCAAAGCAGGGAGAATCCGCACAGCAGCTCAGCACCAACAGCAGCAAGGACATCGTCAGGGCCCAGACCTGATGGCCTCTGAAGGATGAGGCTGGCAGGTAGCGACGCTCAGGCTCTCTTCCCCGACCAGACCCAGCCTGGTTCAGCCTGCTGTGCAGGGCTGGAAACAGGGCTCAGGACCAAAGGATGGTTCTGTACCGCCCGGGCTCCAGGTGCAGCGCTCCGTGGTGTCTGTGTGGGCACACACCCGGGCCTTCAGGCATGGGCCCCCCACGATTCAGTGGCCTCGCAAAAGGATCTCTGGCCAACTGAGGTAGACAGCAACCTGCGTGGGGCCCAGTGCAGCCCGCTCCCACCCAGGGGGCACAGAGCACCAGAGGCCCGTGACCCCACAGGGCAACCACCTGTCCATCTGTCTCCAACACGCCGCGCAGACGGGGCTGGGATGGTGCAGGTGCCGGCTGCCACGACGATCTACGACCGGATGCAGGCCCATGCAGCCAGCGCAGGAGGTGGACACGCGGGGACAGGAAGGAGGTGCCCAGCACGGTGAGTACACTCAGCCAAGCACCGCAGAGCTGAAGCACGAAGCCAGGCAGCCCAGGGGCCTCAGGGGACCAGGGCTCTGCCCTCAAGGACCCGGCTGTCTCTCTGTGCACCAGACCCAGCCCTGACCTCGGCCTCCGAAGAGCTTGGATGTGAGGCTGATCTGGCAGACCTGACTGGCTGGGCCTTCCCCTTGGCCCTCCGTGTGTGTCCCTCCCGAAGCTGTGTGCTCTGGAGAGGAGGACGACCCCTCGGTCAAGGACATAGGAGTGGCTGTGCTCCCCTGCCGGAACCTCCAAGTTAGCTCTCAGGAAGTCACTGCGACATCCTAGCCCCCGGGCTCCTCTGTGCCCGGAATAGGCCGAGCCTGCATGAACCCTGCAACTTGCCCCACCTGTGCCCAAGGCCCAGGTTTCCTCACGGTCCCATCTCTATCACAGCCCCAGGGCCCCGCCAGGGCTTCCCACACCACCCGTCCCTGCCTCCAACACCTGCGCTGCCCATCAGTAGGATCAGCACCTTCACAGCACTTGCCTTTTTTTTTGTCTTTTTGGGACAGGGTCTTGCTATGCAGTTCAGTTATGTAGCTTGAGCTCACTTATGTAGCCCAGGCTGGTCTCAAATTCACAACGCTCCTCTTGCCTTGAGCTCACTTTGTTGCCCAAGCTGGTCGTGAACTCACAACAATCCTCCTGCCTCAGGCTCTCGAGTGCTGGGATTACAGGTGTGCGCCACCACGCCCGGCCAAGACATTGATTTTCGAGTGCTGGGTACAGACAGCAGTAGAGCATATGCTCGCTCTCCAGCACCTAAGAATGATATTTTACTATGAATCAGAACACTCAACAGGCAGCCACATTTGCCCAAAGCGCACTTACACAGAGGGACACCGACGGTCTGGGGAGGGATGGCGTCGTCCTCTCTCACCTGCCTCCTGGACCTCTGCTGTCTTGTGTTCTGTCAACACCCACAGACCCAGGTGCCTGACCTCCAGCACTCAGCCGGACTCACGTCCTGTGCTGGCCCGCTATGCCTAGGAGTGACCTGCAGCCCTGTCCCCGAGGACCCCATCCTCAAGGATGTGGCCACTTCTGCCCCATGGTCATGGCCGGCCCAAGACTGTCAGGACAGAGACGCAGCCAGAGGACACTTCTTATCCTTTTTTTTTTTTTTTTTTTGGTTTTTCTCCGGCACGGGGAACCGAACTCACGACCTTGCGCTTGCCAGGCAGGCGCTTTGCCGCTGAGCTAAATCCCCAGCCCCGACACTTCTTATTCTACTGCCTCAACATTACGAACTTTTTAACAACAAACGCCTTCATACCTGCCCACAACACCTCGAAGAAAGGCAAATTCAAATGAGAGGCCAGCACCAGGGGGATTGTGAAAGATAAAAATAGCAATAGAACAAAGAGGAGAGACCGCCGCTAGGTGAGAAGCATCTGTAAACTGCAGAATCTTTTGTGAGCACCAGTCGCTGGTTTCTGTTAACAGCTGCATCCACAGGGCATCTTTAAGAAGCCCTCATGGAAGAGTGTATGCAGGAGACAGTGTCCACACACCACGGCCACAGCTGGGCTGGCCTTTGCATAGAGCTGGGGCTGGGGCCTGGCCCTCAGCCCCAAAACACAGGGCAGCTCCCACTGGGGCCTAAGTTTGGAACCGACCAGGTCATCTTCCTGGAAGCTGCAGAGGGAAGATCGAGGGCTGGAAGCCGGCAGCGGGCACGGTGGGCCTCTGCGGCTGATCAGGTCGCCATGGTGGGAAGGCACCACAGAGGATCAGCCACGGGGCATCCATGTGCCAACAGAACTTTGCTGATGGACGGTGAGATTCAATCTCATGTCATTTCTGTTTGGCACAAGGTAGCATCCTTTTATTTCTCTTTTTACAAGGTGAAAGCCGCTCTCAGCTGACGGGCTGTCATCTGCAGACCCCCACTAGGACAGGGACCATGGCTCTGCGCAGGTGTGGAGGTCAGGGTGCCCTTGCACTCCACGCTGGGACTGTGGCTGGACAGTCTCACCTCACTCGGCAGTGGTGCAAGAATACCAGGGGCTCAAAAGGTCTTGAAACGCTGTCCTTGGCTTTCATTGCAAGACCTTCGGCAGGGGTTACCGGTGCACCTGCAGCCCCCAGGGGACAGCTAGCTGCCACTGCCCCGCATCAGGGCTCCTGGGGCTCCTGGAGGTGTGCACAGAATTGACCCAGCCCCCCTCCCCCAGTCAGCTGGCAGTAGGGGAGGGGAAGTGAGGGGAACAGAACACTCCCAGGAGAAACCCAGGCAGGGCGGGGGGAGGGGAACTGAGGGGCGGTGGGAAACGGCACTTTCACCTAAGCAGCAGCCCCAGAAGGAGCCGGTCCACAAGCCACCAACCAACAAGACATGACTTGGGGGAGGAGCACCAGCTCCCTAACAGACCCCTGGGCACACACACTGAAGGAAGAAACAAGACAGGGTTCAGGGCGTGAACGCGGACGGTTCTCACCCACCAGGGCTGTACAGACCACCGGGACAGGGCACGGAATGACAGGAAGACCCAGGAGCCGGCAGACTCAGGACACGACTGCCGCGGGCCGAGCGATTCCTTAATAAAACTCCGAATTCCCCAGGTGCAGAGTGCCTGCCTCCAATAACACATTTACATGCACAAAAAAGTAAGTGACAGTGACGGCTGCCTGCCTGCCACCTGCGAGGCACTTTTCATCCCTCACGGAATGGACAGGACACCACAGGATCCCAGCCGGGTCACCAGACCCAGCAAGCCTGGGGCTCAGGTTTCAAAACCAGATCCGGTGAGCCCACCAGTCCGGCCTTCCGGCCTAAGGATGCAAGGCTCTGCTCACTCCACGCCGCGACAGGTCTGATCATCGTGAAACCATCCACAGCCCGGGTCACTTCATATGAAATGCACATTATCTGACTTAACACAAATCATATGCAAAACTGCTTGCTCCACACCAAACAGCCACCCAAGCCCAGTAGGTGGACATCCAACTCTACAGTCTAGGAAATTAATAGCATGTAGTTCCAGAAACCAAAAATGCTTCAGCAAATAAATAAACCACTTCTAACATGACTGGATATTTCCTTTCCTTCATCCTTTCAGCAGCCAAAGTTAACAGGCAAATGTTATTAACACCCCCTTTTTATTTCATCTTAAAAATGGCAAGAGATTCACAGCACTTATAAAGGGACTTGCTAACTGAAGCAACAGAGAAGCCAACACAAGTTAATCTAAGAAAAATAAGCTGTACAGGACTCCACCTGTGAAGACCTGCATGGTCCATCCTCCGACGCCCTTGTGGCCAAGCGCCACTGGGAAGGTGGCGGCTGGGACATGCACAAGGGCAGACATGCCGCTCTCCCTTCCCACGACAGCCCCAGCACCTCTCAGTGGTTCCAACTGCATGGAGTGCCCGCCGGGAAGCCACCCGCGAGGCCAGGGCAACTTCAGTCCACCTGTCAAGTGGAAACCCTGTGTGGTACTGCCCTCCCCAGGCCCGTGGGCTTGGAGGGTTCCCCAAAGGAGAACAGAGTGGGAAGGACAAACACCAGGTCAGCAGAGACCAGGAGCCTCAAGGTACTGGCTGCGTGACCTGCCCAAAGCCACAGATACGAGGGGACAAAACTGGGACCTAAACAAATCTTCTGGGACCAAGAACTCCAAAAATAGTAACAAATCATTTTAAAACATAGACGTGAATAACAAAAACTCCTGCAGCCGAATCTCTCATTCAAACATAAAATCTAAAATATTTAACTGCTGCCCACAGTGCTTCAAAAAAAGCCACGTACCTGTTACAAAACATAAACTTCGTAAAATTAAACAAGCCTGCTATTATCTAAATCAAAATCCCTTTACGGTTCCCAATGGCTCCTCACCATCTGGAAAGTCAGAACATTGTACTTTACAAGAAAAAGGAAAAGCTTTTTGACCTATTTTTGTCCCCACAATAGTACAAAGCCCCAAATCCTATTTATTAAGAGCCTCAGTGCACGCGACTGTGCTGGCTATTTGCAACCCTGAAATGATACCTATTATTCAGCTGGAGATTAGAATCTCCAGCAGTATGGTGTTTTTTAATAAAAAATAAAATTAAAAATAAGATTTGCCGTTGCCTTTTTAATGAAACTAGTAGCTCTGCTGGCTTAGTGGGAAAATGACATATTTCTTGGGATTTTTATATATTGACCCGAATTGTGCTTTAAAATAAAAAATGTCACCACCATTCTTCTTCCGAACACCAAAATTGGCTTCTCCTCTCACCACAGGTTGCACACCCCAACCCCTCCACTGTGGCCCAAGTGGCCAGAGCTGTGTCCACCCTACCAAAGCCACACGGGACACAGCACCCAGACCAGGGGCTCAGCCTGGGTGACAGATGTCCCACACCAGAGCTCCTGATAGGGTGGCTCTCACCGAATGTGGCTGCTGAGACTGGGGACCCGGACTCTATTTCAGTCCACGCACAGTAGCCCCAGGTGGCCAGTGGACCCTGAGCCAGAGGGCAGCTGCGACATGACACCACCTGATTTCCTCCAGCACATGCGCTCTGCCTCTGGCTCAGGCTCCCTAGCCTGGCACAGATGCGCTGTCCACAGGTTCCCAAGCCTCCCCCATGAGCTGCCCCTTTGGTCCCCGTCACCCACCTTCCCCCAGGCTCCTTGGCCACCTGTTCCAGTCCTCAGAATCTAGCCAGGCAGTGCCTCTTCTGCATCACCGCCCCTGACTTCCCTCTCTTCTTCCGGCTCAGAGGGGTCAGCCTCCTCCCGTCCGCTGCGGCCATGCTCCTGGCACTGTAGTGGTCATGACCATGTCCCTTGCCCAGTGAGGCCAGGGCAGTGTGGAGGTCGTAAGCACCCAGAGGCAGCTCTGCGCACTGCATCCCACCCTTAGTGCTTCCTTCTGCAGCTAGGGCCTCCTGCAAGCTACACGGTCATGCCCAGTCCCGCTGCCTGGTCGCGCTGTGGACTTCCTACGGCCACTCGCTGGTCTGCTGCAAGGACTAAGAAATGACCAAACCCAGGCAGGGTGTCAGCAGGATGAGGGCGCAGACTGGCTATCACAGAGGTCCGGTGGGTTCTCTGTCATCGTGTTATTGGACCACGTGCCTGGGAGTATGGACTAGAGCTCTGCCGTCCCTGTAACCCAGAGTCACCACATCCAGCAGGCGCCCACTGAGGATGAGCACCATTAACGACGCCCCAGCAGACGGCGGTGCTCCTGGACGCCATCCTGAGTACTCTCTGTCATGCTAACCAACCTTGCTCTACAAGTCCAGCCAAGCAGGGGAAGAAGGCTGCAGTCACAGCGGGATCCAGGACTTCATAGGGCTCATTCACACTGCACCGAACTTAATCACCACACCCTCTGCACAGTCCCACCACCACCCCAGACCCCAAAATGTTACTGATGGAAACAACCCTGACCCTGGGCTTGGCACAGAAGAGGGAGTTTAAAGGCCATTGGCCCAGCAGTGACATAGAGGAAGGAGAACCACCCACTCTGGCCACCTGTTGTGGCTGCCTCCTCCTCCCCTGGTCCTCCCCCCCCCGCCCCCGCTCAGGGCCCCCCTGAGGACCAGGGAGAAGCCCTCAGGCCACGGGACCCAGCTTGTGCTTCACTGGTGTCCCCAGCCCTTCACAATGAGCCACGGGCACCTTGGCGATCTGAAGGGAGAGCAGAGCAGGACGAGCACCAGGGGAAGCAAGCATTGGGAATGACGAGGGCTCATGCAGCCTCTCCAGCCTTGATCCCTGAGAGACCAGTCGTTTCCCAACCCGCCTGGCCTGGGTGCTCAGCCGGCAGCTCTGTAAGAGCACGGTGGGAGGTCGGGCAACACAGCCAGCACACACAAAGGGCCCTCCCAGGGCTGGGCACCAGAGAAGGCAGCTTCTGGGCAGGGGGACAGCATGGGAACCCGGGCCACCAGCAGCGCTTCTCCTGAGCAGGGCCTCAGAGAGGAACAGGCCAGGCCACAGCGCAGGTCACAGCTGTGTGGAAAAGCCGAGGGTTCGGGGACAGACTGCCTGCTGCGAGACTCAACATCAGCGCCCTCCGTGGGCCTCGGTTTCCCAGTTTGTAAAGCCAGAGGGTAGCTCCCCAGCTCCCAGGTTTTTAAAGTGGAAACACTGTCCTCTTACTCCAATAAAATCTCACGAGGAAACCCAGGAAGTAGAGCACTCAGGGTGAGCTGTGGCTGGAGGCCGCTCGGGGCCCAGGGTTGGCTGGCCTGAGCCTGGCTCCTCTGGCCCAGGGTGGCCGGAGCCCTGGGCCTTGAAGTCATCTTCTAACATATGCTGAGCGGGGACATTTCACAACACTACTTACGATGGCCCTCACAATGCCTGTCTTTAGGGGATAGTCAAGAAATAGGCTAGATTATTATTCATTAAAATTTTTATTAGCAAAGACGTCAAACACATTCCAAAGAAGAGAGAGTCCCTGCGTGTCTGTGAGCCAGTGTCGCCAATTACCACACAGGGCCGCCTGGGCGTGGTGCTCCTGCCCCGCCCCAGGCCCCTCCCGGGACCTGGGGACACATCCCTCACAGTCTATCACCTTCGGAATAAACATTCCAGACCTTCACCTTTAGGCAACGACATTTCCCTTTCATTTCCACAGCAGGAAGAAAAGACCAGCATTCGTGTCTTCGCAGCTGCCACCCACGGCCACTGGCTCCGTCCTCTCCTCCACTCCACCTCAGATCTGGTCGACGAAGAGCTGAGCAGCTTTGCTCCGCGCGCTACTGCCTGGGCTCCTGGGACTTCCCGACTGCTCTCCGCGCCTCCGCACACACCCTGCCGGCGGTGTCCTCTGTGGTCTCACAGCAGGGCCCGTGGTCCTGACCGTGGCCAGGTCCCGCCGGGGCAGAGCACGCTGGGCTCGAGTGTGACCTGCTCGGCCACTTGCTCACCACTGACATTATCAGACTGCTTGTGGTTCAGCTCCGCATTCTTCCAGAGTGTTTCTGCACACACACTGTTGTACCTTCCTGTTTCTACCCGAATGACGTTAACCTCTACCTCTGTTCTGAAACCTTTCACTAGCAAGGTGACAGTGCTCACTTACAAATACAAGCTCCCTACGCTGCTTCACGTGTTAGCAAACTGAACATCACCTAAACTCTAACATCTTGGAAGACGTCTGCCCAGAGTCGGGCCTTACGCAAAGCAGTGAATGACACACCGAGGCTGAATACACAGACCATGAGTCCCGAGGCTCCGGAGGATCGGGAGCCTCCTCCGACTGACCTGCAGGCGGACGCCACCCCATGTGCTGGGCCACAGCAGCGAGGCTTCCAAAGGCCCCCAGCATCTTGGTTCCCAGACTGTGAACTAAGCAGAGCCCAGCAAGTCCCGTTTTTCACCATCTCATACTTGGTATCTTTTGACAAACTGCCCCAAACCCCAGCACGACCCCATCTTTTCCCAACGTAAGTGCTCATTGGTTTTTCCTTGAGTATGAGCCACGGCCCCTGACAGGAAACCAGACCAGCCTGCCACCCTGCTCAGGCTGACTAGTGCTTATAAAACTGACCAGGTCCCCGGGACAAGGTCCCAAATCGGTCGATGCTGCAGTTTAGCTTTATGACTGGGAGCTCCGGTGTGGACAATGGCAAATCCCCACGTCAGTTCTTAGTTCCACGAAAGACACAGGAAACACAAGTAGTCGATGCTAAATCACACAACACTGCTTCTGTTGGTTCTTAAGGCCTCCGTAGGTTTCTTCTCTCTCTTTTTTAAATTCAAATGATGCTCTGAAGTGGCCCTCACCCCAGAAACCTCAGAATGAAAGTAAAGAGGTACTTACAGGGACAGATCCATCAAAACTCACCACCCCGCCCTTGTACCTCAGCCCCCAGAATTTAATGGGCTGTGATGCGGTGACCCCTCACCAGTCTCTGAGCAGCCAGGTGAGGCAGGGCAAGTGTTCAGGCCTAGGGGTAGCAGCAGCTCTCACCTCCCCACCCACTACCCCTACACCACCAAGGCCCTACGAAAGCCCCACGGCACTATGGACAGCAGGAAGAGGTGTGATAACCCGTCACACACAGGGACAGCCCGCCTCCGGGGGTGCTGCCCTGGCCAAGGAGGGAAGGCGCTATTCCCAGGACCACAGGGAGCCAAGGTGCCCACCCCTCACTGCCAGGTTGGGCCTGAGTACAGGTCTCCTCAGAGCATGATATTCAAGACACATGCACGTATGTGTGCGTGTCTGTGTGTGTGACACATGCACATTTAATTTCTGTGTGACACATGCACGTATGTGTGCGTGTCTGTGCGTGTGACACATGCACATTTAATTTCTGTGTGACACATGCACGTTTAATCTCCGATAATGCCTATCTCACAGACAGGAAAAGATGCCACTTCTTTCCTGCAGAGCTACAAAGTGATTGGTACAGAATGGTAGTCAAAATGACAAGGACTGTGTCTGTCCTTGGAATCCGCCTTGGGGCAGGAACCAAATATTCACCAGATGAGGGGATGGATGAACGGACAGTGGACACACAGAGGGCAGGAAGGAAGCTCTTCTTTTGCTGTACCTTCTTTTAACACGGCGGGGCTCCCCAAGAACATCCCTAAGTTCAGTGGTGGACAAGAGGAGGCAGGTGTGAAAGCGAGGCTGCTCGGCAGTCCCGGCTCAGTTCCTCCAGGTGGGCGGGGGGCCAGATGCCCACAGCAGCCGCGCTGGACACTCCCTTCACTCCCTGAACAAGAAGGCTAGGCTGCCTCCTGGGCACTAAGACGCCTCCCAAAGGCCTCTAGAACTGATCCCCGAATCCATCTAGAGAAAGAAGGAAAACGGAGCAAACCGCACCTTCAAGGAACTAACATGCCACAAAGTCGGAGCCGCTGAACGCAATTATTAATATGCTTTAAAGAAAACGAGAGAAACCTTGCCCCGGGCACAGGAGACAAGCCACTTAGGGATTGGCCAGGATGCTTTGTTAGACAGAAAACAAATTCTAAAATAAAAGTGACTCTTAATTACATTAGCAGTTGACTAGGAAAGAAAAAACCACCTTCTCATCAGAACTCAGGTTTCAGTTTCTCGGCTGAGTCCTTTTTACAGCTGGGGGCTGACCTCTCCCGCCCGCTCACCTCAGCCCTGCTTAGAAACACAAAGCAAGTCCCCAGAGTCTAATCAAGCTCCCCACTTGCTTGAAGGGTAACCTTCACGGAAAAGAGGCCACTTGATAAATTCCAGGAAAGTAAAAATAAAACGTAATGCGAAAGATAGTCAAATCATCAAGGCTAATTACAAAAGAACAGTGAATCGCTTTTTTCTCCCTCAAGTGTCTCTGGTTTATTAAAAAAGACCCAGCTCATAAAGATGTCTTGTGTTCCTGGCCTGAATAGGGACGGAAGGAGTCTCAGGGGAGACAATGTTACTTCCACATATAAAACAGAGAAGCCAGCTTTTCATAGTCGCCCGTAAACCTGTGGTGAGATATGCATGCTGGGCCCTGAGCCAGGCGAGGTGTGGGGCCTAAGGAGGTGGACAGAGGTGTCCTCTCCCAGCTGTGCTGACCTTTGTCACCACAGGCTTAGAGGCAGGAGCTGCAGAGAACAGGCTCCAGAGCAGCAGCAGGGAAGACGGTGCCGGGGAGGGCCCATCTGGCAGGACCTCGCTCTGCTGGTCTCTACCTGCCCAGCACAGAGTGAGGCTGTAGGCGGGACGCTGCGAACCTGGGTCCTGGGTGTGGGCGCTAGTACCAGCACCAGCACTAGCCAGGTGGTCCAGCAAGGTCCCCATTCCAGGGCAGGGCCTGTGCCTGCCCCCAGGGAGGCCTGTGCAACTGTACCGAGCGAGTGGCACCCTGAGAACCACACCCCGAGAACGGTGTGTCCTGGGAAGGCTGGCCCAGGGACCGTGTGATCCGCAGGGGCTGGGAAGGGGCAGGAACTGGGGGGATCCCGGCTCTGACTTCTGTCAGACCACATCTCTCCCACCGCTGCCAGGGGACAGCACACCCAGCTTCTCCACCACTGCCCTCGGCTGGCACTGGTGGCCCTGTGGGGGCTCAGGCTTCTGGGGGCCACGTGGGTGGCCTCCTTGGTGCTGAGGCTTGCAGCTTCTTGCAGGGCCACCGCAGAGCCCTGGCCCAGTGAGCCGTGACCCCCGCTCCGCCCTGTCCCTCGGACACCACTGTCCTGGCTCTGTGGCTCTGGGGAAGCCAACTCTGGCAGTCCCTGGGCAGCTCCCACGGCGGCCCCCGGGAACAGACGTGCCTGTGGCCATCCTATCGGCCGACAGCACGGTGCACGGGGGGAGACCTGGCCCTCAGGCACACAGTGGACCGTGAGCACAGTGAGGAGGTGACAGTGAACGGGGAGCCACACGCCTGACCTCCCGCCCCTCACTGAGCCCACAGCACCATGTACCGCTCACCCACATGCGGAGGAGCGAAGGATCAGACGAGGACAGAGCAAGCCAGCACTCTGGGAGGCAGCGCGGGCACCAGCACTGCCCACAGAGGCCCTGTGCCCCAACCCGCCTGATCCCCACGGGGTCCGGACAGCAGGAATGGGCCCATCCGAGGCAGCCCCGTGCCTCCGCACCCTGGAGAGGCACTGCACAACACCCCATGCGGGCAGATGCCCTCCGAGAGCCCTCGGGGGCTCGGTCCTCTGGGCACACTCTCACCCCAGCAGCCAGCGCCCTCCCTGGAAGGCAGCAGGGCGGCTCTGGAATGGCTCAGGAGCAGGTCCCAAGCAGTCACAGCCCCCTCGGGGCTAAAAGGAAGCCTGGAGGTGTCTCTGTCCCCAAGGAGTGGTGGGAGGAGTGACACTGACCACAGGGCTGAGCAATGGAAACTCCAAAGTGGTCCGTGCAGGTTTCAAAACCATCTTCAAAAACACCCCAGCCCTCCCCAGCACTAGCTGCTCACTCGTCACCTGTGCTCTATGTTGAGCCAGAAAGGATGGACCCTCCCCAAGGCCAGGAGGAAGCCGGCACAAGCTCCGATGTGCAGGCCGTGAGAAAACCTCAAGGATCCAACACAGAGACGGGAACAGTAACCGTCCTGGAAGACACGCCACAGGGAGCAGCGACACCATCGGGGAAAGGTAAAGCTAATCTGAACGTCCAGGGCAGCCAGTTTGCCAGGGAATGTCCTAGGGAAACACTTACTTCAATCTGCCTTAGGGTTACTTGGAGGTAAATGTTAGCGGTAAGTATTGCTCTCCCAGATAAAACTGATTTTAAACAGAAAAGGATGATCCATTGGGTCAAACAGAAAGTCAGGAAAATTACACAACAGCTCTGGTCTGTGACACCAGAGGCCAGGTCACTGTGCCCTGGGGCAGCTGCCCGATCAGCAGGCCCTGGGCCAGAGGGAAAACAGCCTTGCCTCTGCCACTTTCTCCTTGCTGAGCAACTGAGAGGAAAGAGGTTTACTTTGGCTCGCGGTTTGTAGAGGTTTCAGCCACAGCTGGTACTGCAGTGTGAACATGCTTCACGCTTAGAAGCCGGCAAGACGGTCCACTAAAACACGACTCGATTCCTAACCCCGGCCTTGAACACAGGCACAGGTAAGAAAACATGCATGATCGAAACCTCGCACCTGTGCGTGACCGCGCTCCGATAAAAGTTACTTCCAACTAACAAGTGAAGCCGAACTCCACGGAGAGAAGCACCTGCAGGAGCCAACCTGGCAGTCGGGACTCTGAAGCCTAATATCCGGACCCGAACTGGTTCCTGTCCCTGACAGCAAGAGCAGACCATAGAGAGCAATGCAGCCACCCAGAGCTTCACGCAGACCCTGGAGGCCCGGCTTTGGGATGAGCGTGTGGCCAGCACACAAAGAAGCGGTACTCAAAGGGCAACACACACACACACACACACACACACACACACACACACACTCACCCACCCCGAGGCATCCATGGCCTACAATTAACCACAGTAAGGCTGAAAGTCAGGATTGGCGAACGGCCGCCATCCTGGACCCCAGCTGTGGAGCCCCAGACAGCCTGCAGGATGGACGCAGGGACCCGACTAGCCTCTCCATGCTGCCACCAGGACAGACAACCAGCAGGTCCAGGCAGCTGTCCTGCCTCAGGCTGGATGCCACCCCGTCCCGCCCTGCTCACCACTGGGCTGCAGCCCCTGGCTCGTGCACCAGCTAATAAAGGCCATTGCTGGAGGTGGGTAACTCACCAACTTTCAGATACACTGCCCCTGCCTCACAGAAAAGGGGGACGGAGTAACATGACCACGTCCCTGGAAAGAGGTCTGGGGCGGAACCAGAGGCTCCTATACAGGCACACCCTGTGCTCAAGAGGTCACCGTGGAAGAAAAGAGCCACACCAAGCTGTGAGGACACCGTCACGGAGCAGACTCCAGAGAGGCCCCGGGTGGAGGGAGGCCCTGCTCGCCAGCCGGAGCGCGGCACACAGGCACATCCTTAAGGGGGGCTGCCTGGACAGGGGGCTCTGGCCTGCTCCAGAGCCGCTCAGCACTCCCAACACCACACCACCTCACGTCCCCTCCTCCCTTCCCCGAGCTGGGACTCGGCTCCTCCTCCCCGGGACACTGTTCCTGCCAGAGCAGGGCCACCAGGGCCTCGGGAGACAGAGCTGGGTGCCTGCCAGACACCTGGCCCCAGACAAGGCAGGGTGGGGACAGAGGCCAGACAGGCCCCGGTCCAAGTCCCAGCTGCATTACGTGTCTTCAGGGGCCACCGTGACATTGTCCCTGGGCCTGATGTTATGAAATAGAAAGCTTTGTATGAAAGCTGTGTTTTCATTACGGCAACAACTCTATTACCGAAGAAGGGGTAGTATGAGCTCCAAATTACAGAAGTAAAAATAGCCAAAATCACGGGGATGAGTAATGTTCCCACTGCACGAGTATCTGTGAGAGACCACGCACGCGTACAGAGAGCTCACCACGTGCCAGGCTCCACCTGAATAAGCTACGCTAACCCGTCCTGCTCCGACGGATGTGCTAAGTATTATTAGCCGATCCTACAGATGCGACGCTGGGCACAGGAGGCAACGCAGTGGCCCAGGACCCCGCGAACGTGTCCCAAAGAGCAGTCTCCACTCTGAGCTCAGCAGAAAGTCACCCCCTCAGCTCTCCATGCAGCCCCCTGGCACAGGGACACAGGAGCCAAGAGATCAGAGTTCAGGGCCTGGCTCTGCCACTCCACCGGACAGCTGCTGGGCCTGGGCAGGCCACAGTGTCAGCCACGCCCCTCATCCCCGAAGTACACATGAATACAGCCCCCGGGTGATCAAGCCACCTGAAATAAAATAAGCAGAGGCTGCGGCCAAGAAGCTGGCCATCATGCTGGCATCTCTCTGCCCTGCCCTCACAGCCTACCCAACGACCTCCTGCCCACAAGAGGCTGGAATGGCACACCTGGTGGTGGCCTGAGCTCAGGGAACCTGATCAGGAACACTGGGGTTGGGGAGCGCTGTTTTGTTCTTTGCAGACCGAATCACAGATCCTGAGCTCAGACACACACACAGTGCCTGGGGTGCTGAGCCGGCCAAGTGTACTGTCCGGCAGCACCAAAGAGAACACAGTTTGACTTGACAGTGACATAATTATGCTGCACCTGCACCTGTGGCTAGGCAACCCCCCCCCCATATTCCCAGGCGAAGGTGCAGGTGTACGGTGTGGGAGGGCTCTGGCCTGCAGGGAGGGGTGCCGCTCCTTCTTCCCACACCTGCCCCCCATGACGGAAACACAGACCTGAGGGAGAGGGGCAGAGAAAGCTGGGCGTGGGGAAGGTCCAGGAGGCCTGGCAGGTGAGGGGGCGCCCAAGTACCTGGGTAACCTGAGGTCCCCAAGAGCTCGCCCTGGAGGAGGTGCAGTGAAGCGCCACACTGACATGGTGAAGGACCCCAGGCACCAAGCACGTAAGGACAGGAAGGGCTGGAGCAGGAACGAGCTGGCTTCACGCTGCAGGGGAAGAGCCACACGGGTCAAGGGCAGTCAGCCCGGGACACGGCACCCACATGCAGGCCCGTGGGCCGTCCAGGCAGGGAGCTCCCTGTTCAGCCCGGATCCCCAGAGGACTCAAATGCGGGAGGTGGGGGTAGGTGGAAAACGTGCGGATGGGCTGATGAGTGACACCTGGCTTTGGACGCTGCAGTGGGAAGGGGAATGTGGACCTCGCCAGCCAAGCAAAGGCCACTGCGGTGCTCTGGATGCTTCCTGCACTCCCGCAGGGCTCTAGGAAGGTGACTGGATCCCACGTGCCTCATTGGCTGACTGGCCCTTGGGAGGCGGGGCCTGCGAGGAGGCGGGCCTGCGAGGAGGCGGGGCCTGCGAGGAGGCGGGGCCTGGGGAAGATGTCATCACAGGGGAGAGACCTGGAAGGGTTCCTCTTCCTCCCTGGCCCCTCCCCTCTCTGCCTGCTTCCTGTGCGCCGTTCCCTGAGCAGCTCTCCTCGGCCAGGCCGCTCTGCCAAGCTGCTTCTGCCTCAGCGAGGGACCACGGGCTGAAAACGCGCGCCATACCAAACCTCTCCTCCTCCAAGTTGCGGGTGCCGGGTGCTGTGTCTCAGCGACAAGAAAGTGACCCGGGCGCCCACAGCACAAGGCTTTCCCCAGCGGCCCGCGGCACATCCCTGGTTCCCAGCTGCAGGACCCGGCCCACGGGCACCGCCTGCATCTGGACTGTGCTCCCGACGCAGCCTCTGCCTCTGGCCCCATCCCCGCTGGCTCTCCCCTGTCGCCCTTGGTCAGTGCTGCCCCTCACACGGGTTTCTGGCCGGGCCTGTAGGGTGGCTCTGTTTCTGAAGGAGCCACAGGCCAGGAGGACAGGCCGAGCCCATGTGCGAAGACCCCTGCCTGAGGGCTGGTCACACAGTACTGCGGGTCTCCTCTGCGGCCGGAACCCAGCACCCTCTGCTTCCACCGTGACCCCGAGGTACTCCAGTCCCTCTCACTTCCCCCGCCCGGCAGGGAAGGCCCAGAGCCATAACCCCTCCCACAGCCCAGTGTCTCAGCCCACGAGACTGCAGAGGCTTCCGCGTGGCCTCCGCTTCCCGCCCTGAGCTTGGAGCATTTGCACCGTCACACAGCGCAGGTTTCGCACCACTTGTTTGGGGGTGACAGAGAAACCCTGCTGCGGAACACCGGCGTTCTTCCTCAAGAACAGCGTCACCTCACGGAAATAAATGCTTTCCACCTAAGTGAGTCACACGGTGGGAACAGGCCGGGATGCGGGGTGGGCAGCTCTGCGCCTCGGGGGACAAGCGTTTAAAGCAATATCTTGTTTTCCGGCTGCATCCACTGCTTTAAACAAGGAGACAGTTTCAAACTCGGGGGCAGGCAGCGCTCCCCGGGAGGGAGAAGCAGCGGCGACTCTGCAGTGAGATCTTCAGCGCGGAGGCGGGGCCGGTCTTGTGCAGTCGCCCGTGGCTGTGGGGACCAACTCAAACCATTCGCTACAGCAAAGCGTCTGAAAACTGCTCAGCATGGAGCCAGCAAGCAATTAAGGTGAGCTGGTGTTGCTCAGAAACAGCATAGGAGGGAGCTCTGTGGTCCAGTGTGGTAGCAGTGGCCAAAGTCACCATTTAAATTGAAGTTATTTAAAATTAAATGGAATTGGAAATGCAGTTCCTCAGCGGTCACAGCATTTCCATCACGAAGAATATTCTGGGGGAAGGTGCCGGCTCGGAAGTAAAGAAATGCCTGAATGGGAGAGGCCTTGTGACCCTCTGCAGGCCCCTGGCTCCTCCGTGCCTCATTTCCTCATCCGTGAAGCCAGGATAAGAGCAGCCACAACACTCAGCCATGATGAGGGTGTTCTGCTATGCAAGTGCTTCTGACGGTGCGCCCAGCAACGGCGGGCACTCAGGAGATGGTGCCCAAACACATGCAGGGTGCAGAGCCGACGGGAGAACTGGAAACCGCTGCCGTAGCGTCAGACACACTGGACACTCAGCCCCCTCCCTCTGTCCTCAATGAATGTTCACAGAGCACCTAGCACCTGCCGGACACTCTTCTCCCAAGTCACAGAAATAAACAGAAGCTTGGCCCTTGTGGAGCTCACAGTCTGAGTCAAGGTGGGGCTGCTGCTCATGCTAGAAGGAACAGCAACACCTCCATTCTGAGCACACAACAAGTGCCCCCAGCAATGAAAGCACGCGACAACCCCAAAGCTACGCATGAGGGAGTACCTAATAATGGATGGATGACCAGAAGGCTGGATGGACAGAGACAGACTGATGGGCAGATGGGTATGTACGTGGATGATTAGCCGGGTGGGTGGGTGGAAGGAGGGTGAGGGAAGAAGGAAGGGAAGTTTGGATGGATGGGTGGGTAGGTGAGTAGATGACTGGATGGATGGGTGGGTAGGTGAGTAGATGA
>NW_004955405.1:42201903-42241612 GCF_000276665.1 Chinchilla lanigera
GATGGTGGGTAGGTGAGTAGGCAAAGCATAGCGCTCCAGGCAGGTCTGACTTGAGTAGCCTCTGATGGGCAGGTAGGTCAGTAGGTGATCAGATGGATGGGCAGGTAGGTCAGTAGATGATCAGATGGATGGGTGTGTAGATGAGTAGATGATTAGATGGACTTGAGTAGCCTCTGATGAACAGAGGTGGCTAACTCAGGGAGCTGCTGCCAGGCGACACTCATAAATGATCATAAAGCGATCTACAAACAGTGTTGTACATAAAGAAGCTTAATCGTTCTGAGCAGGAATCCAAAAACCCAGATGCCTGGGCAGAACTGGCCTTTGCTCACGTGCCCTCGGCTTCTATTCTGGGCTCTGCTCTGACTCACCCGTCAGCTGGGGCTGCTCCTGTAGCAGGAGGCCTGGGCTGCCCTTCACGAGCCCTGGACACACCAAGCCACGAGGGTGCAGTGTCCCACTGCCTGCACAGTCCCGCTTGCCAGTGGCTCGAGCAGCTGCACTGTGGAGCTGGTTCATCATGCACCGGGAGGATCTTTGCCAGGAGACGGCAAGCGGCCCCAGGCCCTGCCTGTGTTTGTTATTCCCCAAGATCTAAATTCGCCTTTGGGTGGATGTAGTTCCTGGCACAGCTCCACTGTGATGGGGCCACACCGAATCACTGCGTGTACTTGTCAGCCAGCCAGGCCTCCAGCCCTGAGTTACTCAGGTCCTCCAGTCTGAGGCTCCCCTTTTGTTGACAGAGGAAAAGTAGAGTTTGCTTCCCAAGGTTTTCCGGGGGTCAGATGGCATAAATAAGAGTCTGTATTCATCCATTTGTGTTGCTGTAATGAAATACTCAAGGCTGCACACATTAGAAAGAAAAGGTTAAGCGAGCTCACAGGCCAGGGGCCGCCATCTGTGGGTTACCAGGGCCATGGAGCTGGCGCCCCAGTAGAAGCACATGAAGAGGTAGCGGTCACACAGTGAGACAGGAGTGGGAGGGACCAAGGGCCAGGCTTGCCTTTTACAACACACACTCAGGAGAACGCAGTCACTCCTCGGGAGCAGCATCCCAAAGCCCAGGCCCCCTTCCTCCTCACAGCCCCTCTTAGGGGCCCTACCACCCGCACACGGCACACAGAGGGCCGGGCTTATCACACTGAACCCCGGGGGAGGCACAGAAGCCATGTCCAAACCACAGGGTACCGAGAGCTGGGCAGGCGCCGGCTTACGTGGGCACAGGAGCCCCATCACCCTCCATGGGCCTTTCCCACCCCCTCAGCCCTGAGAGGAGAACCCAGCCCACATGCTTCCCACCCACTCCTGCGCATGACGCTGCTCTGCGGTGGCTGGAGACAGCGTAAAGCTCACGGAAGTGCCCTGCAAGAATCCACACCAGCACCTCTTCCTTTGCATGGGCCTCATCTCGCTTCCTAATTGCACAGCAGGACACTCACGCGTCACGTGACCAAGGCGCCTGGGAACACCACCCTGCCATCTGGGTAACCCCGCCTGCCTCTTCCTAAGCAGGAGACCTGAGAAATGCCAGGTTTCACATGCAACTTATGCAGGGTTCCAAAACACACACTGCATAACCAAGTACTGATGCAAAATTCTTTTTGTTTTTTTTTTTTCTTTTTTCTGGTACCAGGAATCAAACTCATGACATCACACTTGCCAGGCAGGCGCTGTGCCACTGAGCTAAATCCCCAGCCCCTGATGCAAAATTCTAAGTCGTGAACATCATCCTTCAAAACACACAAGATTAAATGACGTGGTAGGTTCTTCTTGGGTCTAATATTCTACAGAGACTCCTGCTGTGACTTGCCAGGCTGGGAGTTCGGAGCAGAAATGATGTTCCCCGTGTGGCCCGAAATGATCTCCCATCTGTCTTTCCTCACCCCACTGCACCCAATACCACCATGTTACCGCCTCTTCTTGCCTGTGGGCTTCTCCACACATCCTGGGGAGCGCGACAGGCGATTCCAGCCCCATCCGAGGAACTCTTCCCACAGCATTTCTGCACACTTCAGACTTTTCTTTAAGGTCCCTTTCAACTGGCTGCCTGGCCCCTGACTCCTCAACCAATAAGCACCACTCGCTGCAGTCTGCACATTCACCACACAGGGCTTAGCATGCAGATGTGACAGTGACCTTGGCTGACCTTGAGGGGCTCAGAAATGCACAGCAGGACTTCAAGGCTATCCTCAGCACTAAACCACCTGCCAGTGGGGCTTCAACGGCATCATAGGAGGTGCCAGGAATTCAGGAGTGAGTCTGGGCTCAAAACATGAGCAGAATTTAGATCGGGTTTGCTCATTCAGACTTCGACCTTCCGGGTCCATGCTCAACCCCAAGGCCCCCTGCACCCCGCTTCCCCTGGGGCAGGCCCTGCTCGGTGCCTGCTCTGCCCCTCGGCCGCTCCTTCCCATCTGACCCTCCAGCCCACTCACCTTCCCTGCTCCCTGGGCCCTGACCCAAAGCTGCTCTCCTAGAGCTGGTGTGAAGTGTGGCAAGACTAAAATTAGGACTGTTTCCATAGATATCTGCGGCAAATCTGTTCCGCTCCCAAGTGGAAAAAGCACACTTGCATTCTGACTGCAGAGTGACCCGGGATCCGGAGAACCCGAGCCACACGTGTGCTCTCCTGGCCCAAGGAGGGAAGGGCGGCCTCCTCCCAGCCACAGGGCTCTGGGCAGGCAGGATCCGCCCCAGCGTGAGCACCCTCCATCAGGCAAGGGGTACTGCCCGGAGGCAGCTCCCTTCCCCCGGCCAGAAACGGGCCAGGCCCATGAGGACTAAGTCTATCACTCACCCAGCGGGAGGGGCTGCACTCTTGCTTCACAGACGGTAAACTGAGCCCAGACTCCCGTGGTGAAGTCACGGAGCAGCAGTGGCTGCAGTGACGGGTATGGCAGCCTTGAGCAGCTCTGGCTGGGGCATCCACAGATGCCCGCTCACCAGTGATGATCCGAAAAGTGAACCTGAGGGTCTCCCGGTGCCCGGAACCAGGGCTGCTGTGGAGGCGGAAGTGAGGAAGACGAGGTCACCCTGGGGTGGGGCGGCCTTGACCCTGAGTGACCAGTGCGGACAGGAGACACAGGGGCACGGGTGAGGGCAAAGGGCCGGTGACGCCTCCAAGCCAGGGTACATATGCACAAGGTGCTAGGGAGAGGTACTGAGGGTCTAGCCCTGCCAGCCTTCGGGGTCTCAGACTGCTGCCCTGGACTGAGAGGACAGACAGCCCCATCAGCTGCACTGCACCAAGGTCACCCTAGGAAGGAGCAGAGTCCTGGTCCTGACTTGGTGACAGCTGGGTTTATACGAAGGCCAGGGAAGGCTCAGTGACAGCGACAGTTCCCACAGCAACCGTGAACACCACTAGGGCACTAAGTGCCTCGCACACAGCAACCTGGCAATCCCAACAGCCTCCTGAGGGGCTGGGGATTTAGCTCAGCGGCACAGCGCCTGCCTGGCAAGCGCAAGGTCATGAGTTCGATTCCCAGTACTGGAAAAAAACAAAAAACAAACAAACAAACCAACCATCCAACAAACAAAAAAACCCAACAGCCTCCGGAGACCATCCCATCTTAAGGACAGGAAACAGAGGCACAGAGAAGTTGAGTAAGTGACTCAGAGTCACACAGCGTGCGCACGGTAGAGCCTAGATCCAAACTCAAACCCAGAAGCCGCGCTCTTGCCCATAACTACACAAAGCCAGCGGAGGGCATCTGATGTGGGCTGGACACGGGCGGGCTGGCGCAAAGCCCACACTGTCGGCCTCCCTTGACTGTATTCCACCTGCCAGCAGCAACCGCACTCAGGGCACCTTGGAACTTTCATCTGAGGGCACGAGTACGCTCACGAGTGGGCAGTGGCTGGCACACACCCCACTGTTCCGCACCAAGCACACTCACGTGCATGCTGAGAGCAGCCCGGGCCCACAGGCGGCAGACACAGGAACGGATGGGGAGACAGCGCCTCAGGAGCTCTGCGCGGTTCCGCAGGCCCTCACTGCAGAGAGCACCTACTGTGTGCCGGCTCCGTGTCAGCAAACAGGGCCACAAGAGCTCCTGCCGAGGGCGGCACAGAACTGGTCCAGGCGCCGCACGCGCCGGTGAGCAGCAAGAGGCAGCCTGACCGGCTTGGGGCAGAGGCGAGGCACCCACCCTCCTGCCCGGGGGCACAGGGATGGGCTTGGCGCCAGCCTGGGTCCCAGGCCCTGTTCTCAGGCTGCCAAACCACAGCCACCCTCCACCCACACCTGTCACTTTCCACCTCTGTCTCCTCTGCCACGCACTGCCGCAGCCACCCGGAGCTGGCCACGCGCCCCACAGGTCACAGGTTCCCACGCAACGCAAAGGCAGGGCTGGGCGAGGGCCACACGGTGCAGCCTGGCCCTGCCAGGGAACATGGCGAGCCCTCTGCACACATGGACAGTGCAGGCAGGCAGCGAGGACCACTTACCTCTGCCACGAGACCCAGCAAGCAGCAAGGACCAGCCGCTCCCTCAGCCCTGCCCGGCTCCTGACGCGCCCACTGCCGCCGGCCCGGAGCCTGGGATGGACCTGTTTCTTTTTTTAACCCCCTGGCTTGAGCAGAGCTGGGCGGCGGCAGGGGTGGAGCTCAGACCGTGCCTGACTGAGGAGGAGACACACTTGGGGTTATTTGTGTCATCCGTCCTGCACCGGGGCACTGAGGGGTGGGGCTCTGGGTGGGAGTCCCGACCCCTAGCGGACGGTTCCACAGGCCCCGGCTCCCAACACTCCACCCACCCACAAGAGGCAGCAGGACAAGTGAGTGCGGCACACGCAGGGACCCAGCGGAACCCTAGCATGCCGCCACCAGGCGCCACGGGGCCTCCAAGACCACTGATGGCGACTGCTCCCACGCCTTTCCCCACCGCGGGCTGCCTGGGCCTCCCATCTGTCTCCATCCTTTTCTTCCTCTCTTCCTCCACCTCCGACCCCTCTCTCTCACCCAGGGCCAGGAGTCCGGCGTGCCTGCACCCCAGCTTCCCTGGTGGGAAAGGGAAATGCGAAGTCACCTCTCACACCAGGCGTGTCAGGGGACAGTAAACGGCTCCATCGCCATTCTGCGACTGTTTCGGGTTGAAAACAGCGGACAGAACCCGGGGCCTGGTACGGGTCAGCACAGGCACAGGAAGAGGTGGAGTCTGTGGTCATCCACGAGAGGGCGCACAGTCAAGCACCTTGGCCCAGGTCACGCAGTAAGCCGAGGCCCCGGCACCCTCCCCAGGCGCCTCGGCCGAGGCAGCACCCTGTGCCCTGGCTCGTGAGGAGGGCTGGTTGGGCAGCACGGCGGGCCCCTCCGTACAGCCACCGCAGCCAGACTGGGGTTACCTTGCCTGAGCAAGCTGCTGCCCGGGCATAGCACCTAGCACGGTGAGTATTCGCGATGCCGCCCGCCCCATGATTCGGGGGCCGGGCCGGGCCCAGGCACTGTGGCCGGCAGCTTCATGGGTCAGCTCAGCCTCTGGCTGAAGAGGCCGGGCTCTTGGCTCCGGGACAGCTGGCAAAGCGCTCGGGGCCAGCACCACGTGCAGCGCGACGGCCACCACCTGGCCCTCTCGGTGGGGAGGACAGGGGAGGAGGGCCCCGCCCCAGGGAGCTCAGCTTCTCAGCCCAAGTATGCGGCCGCCCGAGCACACCCAGGCCACCCCAGGCCGCTTGGCCTGGGCCCCAGCCCTTGTTCTCGCAGGCAGCGGGCCGTCAGTGGTGGCACGGGCACAAGGCCACGGAGTGCCTGGTGGAGGAGTGACAGGTCTGGTCCCTCCGCAGTCTCCAAGAATGCCTGGCACAGTGGCACGGGAGGGAAGGGCAGGCTCGAGGACCCCGCCTGCCCCTGCTCTGGGGCTTCTGCGGCGCAGCAGGGCAGGCCCTGGTGGCCAGGTCGCGCTGCAGAGGACACGTGGCCGTGGCCTTCAGTCCCTGGGGCTGCATGTGGTAGGGACTCCAGGCACTACTGGTCCTGACGTCTTGGGGTCTGAGAGGAAATGTCCTGAAAAGCACATGGAAGCCAAGAGCACGGCTTTGGGCCCTGCAGCGCCAGCTCACTGTCACCAGTCAGGCCCTCCGGGGCCTCCGTTTCGCCCCGGACAGGTGAGACACCTGGACCCTGCCCCAGGCAGCCTGACCACAGTGTGGACGCTTGAGTCAGAAGCGGGGGTACACCTGCGGGGACAGAGGTGTGGGGAGGGGCAGGAGCATCTGGGGCTGGACAGCTTGGCCGCCTCTGGGCCCCGCACTGCGCACGCGTGCTACCCACGCCTCGCCCTGGATAACGGGCCATCGCCGTCGTCGTCGTCGCCGTCGTCGCCGTCGGTACAAGCAGAGAAAACAAAGGGAAACGCCTCCGTGCCGAGCCCAGCCCCCCACCTCTGAGTACAGGCTGCGTGCTTGTGGACACCGCTGCCAGGCTGACCATGAGGACCCCCTGGGGCCACCGCACCTGCAGGCCCAACAGACCGGCGGCCCCCCCAAGGCCCCTCCTCCCTCAGGAAGGCCCTTCCACCCCCAGGGCAAGGAGCAGCCTCTGGGGGCAGGACACCTGCAACGACCTGCGACCTGCACTGTGTGACTCTGGCCAGAGTCCTGGACCCCACTGCGCCCGGGCAGCCCCGCTGTCCAGCCCTAACCCCAGCCCTAACCCCAGCCCTAACCCCAGCCCTAACCCCAGCCCTAACCCCAGGGCTCGCAGGATGAGAGAAAATGGTGCCAAGTGCAGCGCCGTGCACGGTCAACACCTGGTGCCAGCTCGTGGTTGAATTCCCAGTCGCCGTCTCCAGATCTCCGAAACTCACCCCAGTCTTCATCCCCTCAAAGTCCAGCTGCACGGAGCTTTCCCTGTGGTCCCTGCTGGTGATTTGTCTGGTGCGTGTGAAACTGAAGGGGGAACCTGGGCCTAACCCTGGCTTTGCCAGCCAAGTGCTCTACCTCTGAGCCACAGCCCCAGCTCACTCGTATGCGTGCTGATTTATTGACAGACTGTCCAAGCCAGACTTAAGCTTGCTATCCTCCTGCCTCAGCCTCCCATGTAGCCGGGGGTAAGGTGTGGGTCACTGCATTCTGCTCCAGATTAATCCTCAGGTTCCTCTTTGGGAAGAAACAGCAAGACGGTCCTGTGGATGGGGCTGGGATGGAGAGGGAAGCGGGGAGGAAGCCAGGCTCTCCAGGGCGCGGCCTTCTGTGTGGCTCGGGCTCCTGTGGAGACCTCACTGCCCCCTACAGCATGTGCGGCTTGGAACCCGTGGAGCAGGGCTGGTCTGGACTGAGCTGAGCTCAAAGCTGGGTTACGTGGCAGATTTCAAAGGCTTACTATGAAACAGAGAGCAAACTATCACCTTTTTACACATTCTCCTGAGGCAAACACAACGTACCACTAAAAGTAAAATCACCTATTTTGTTTCTTTTTAAAAATTCTGCCACTTGCCAAGCTCCCATCCCACAAGCGGCCTGTGGTCCACCAGTTCTTCCAGCGCTGCCTCCACGAGGGCTGCTGCTTCCATGAAGACGCTGTCGCCCAGCTCTCTGGAGAAAACGCCGCTTGTCAATGTGAACACACGTCCACTTCCTTCCACGGCCGTGCAGACCAAACCTGGAAGCTGGCTGACTGGCCGAAGGGCACCTGGCTAGCAGCGGGGAAGCTGGCCTGGACCCTGGTCTTTCTGAGACACTGCATTACTTCACCCCATGTGGGGTGAAGAATGGACCTGGGGTGGGGGGTGCAGCTCAGCAGTCAGCGCTTGCCTGGCAAGCATGAGCCCCTGGGTTCCATCCCCAGCACCCTAAAAACCCTAACTGCAATCACTTGCACCAGGGCAACCGGCGCAGCTGTGTTCCCAGGGTGAGCCTGCTGGATGTCTCAGGGAGCCAGGGTGCACGGCATGTGCTCTCCAGACGCCTGTGACACCCGGCCCCAGGTGTGTGCTTCACGCTAGGGTACAGTGAGGAACCCTCAGGCACCCAGACACTGCTGAACACGACCGACAGTGACTCTGAGACACCCAGCTGCCGTCTGCCCTCATCTCACTGATGAGGGACGCGCACGACTTGCCCCATCACTCAGCCCCTCAGGGACGGAGGCAGAGTGCAAAGCTGGGCCACATCCCGATCCCCCCTCGGCAACCACGAAGCCACCCTTCCCCCGGCCCCAGGCCCTGCGCCACGATGCCGTGCGATGCCCTCTGATGGCCGGCAGGGTCTGGCTCAGGCCACCTTCTCTGTGAGCTCTGCCTGGCTACAGGTCAGCTTTTCCCTTGGCGTAAGACCAGCCCTCCTGCCCCGGCGCCTGTGAACTCTCAGCCCCGTCTGTCCCGCACTGGCCCCTGCGTGTGTGTGACCCCAATGGTCAGCGTCTTCCTGGACTCACAGGCAGCGCCTTCACACAGGATGCCAGAATCTGTTGACTTAATGACTGAACGACCAACCAACCCCTCCAACACCATCTCTGCTGAGTCCCTGTCCCCAAAGCTTCCCTCTGCTGAGGTCTGATGTTCCTCCCCGTGGGGAGCCTCTCCACCAATCTGTTCACGTGGACAGGGCCCAAGTGCAGTGCTTTCGGCCGTAGCTTGGTAACACCAATTGTCACCTCTCCGTTTTTATTAATTGCTAGGTTAATGAAGCGCTCCCAACCGGTCCACCCACGACAATGTACTCACATTTCTGCAACAGCAAAAAAAAACACACAGGTTTAAGCTGAAGCAAAACACAGAATCCTGTGGCCTTTAGGTCCTGGGTAACTGGCATTTTCTCCAGAGAGCTGGGTGACAGTTTTCTCCAGAGAGCTGGGGTAACTGTCACATTTTCAAATATTTGAACCCAAGTCAGATCAGATGCAAGGAAGATCTTGACTGGAATCTCAGTGGTCCACAGCTTCTCCAGAGCAAAGAGCAGTGAGCAGAGAGAGCAGTGACATTCTTCCTCAGTCCCCAGACAACCCTGCAGCGCTTCTGTCTTTCAGATAGGGAACCTGAGGCTTACTTGGGAAATACACTAGGTACCTCTGCAGGGTCCCCGACGCAGAGCTGACGGAGCTTTTAAGACCCAGCCTGGCTTATCATCACTGCACGGGCTGGCCCAGGCCCCTGCACTGGGGGTTGGAGGTGCCGTGAGGGGAGGATCAGATCCACCTCGGCACCTACAGCCACACTCTGGTCACCTCAGCGGAGGGGGCACCTGTGTGACTGCTGGTACCAGATCTGTAACGAAGGGGCTCGGGCGTCCAAGGCCAGTGCGTGCTTCACCCTGTGGCCGGCAGATATGCTGAGGCTACACTTGGCCCTTGTCCTGCGGGAAGACCCACAGAACCGTGACACTCACAGGGCAAGATAAAATCTGTGGAGGACACTGTGACTCTTTGAAACGATACAGCAACACAAATGTCTTGCTTGGGAGAAAAACCAGTTCTCTATTAACTTGTTCCTTGTTCTTTGTGTATGTTTTGTTCTTTTAGTAGCTTGCTTTGACCACCAGTTGTTTTCAGAAACTGTCGCAACACACACACACACACACACACACACACACACACACACACACGCATGCACGCACATCCAGTGTCTAAACCTTGTTAAATAAAAATGGGCTAACAGGACAGGTATTGGTCTTCGTCCAGCCTGAGGCTTTGACCTCCTGGTCCCCTTAAACTTACAGAACTCTCTTTCCTTACCCCTTGTCACACCCCTTGCGTAGGCAACAGAGGTCTGTCTGATCAGCCCTGGTACGAAACTAGCATCTTCTCCCTCCAGCAAAGCTCTGCTCACCCTCCCAGCTCTGGGTAGAAAGGTTTGCATCTGATTCATCAACCAGAGATGACTTGAAATTCTGGAAAACTTTTCCAAATGGACATTTCCACTCTCCCTGCTTCTGTGTGGTACGACAGCGACACTGACATAATTATACCTCTCCACCTCTCACCTGCCTTACCACGCACCATTCTGGATGGAAAACACAGAAACGGTCATGTGGTGTGACGTCCTGTATCTAGATGTCCCCCAAAACCTCATACCCTCTGGAACTAGGGCACATGATACCGGGATAGTGTGCTAGTGTGGTAATTTGTGCCCTGACTGGTAAGGTTCTGGGTGTGGATGATGGGCAGGCCCCTGGGGGTGGGTGGCACCACGCAAAAGGTTTGCAGCCTGGATGGGATAAAAGGGAAAGGGAGGATTGCTGCCGCCTACTGTCTGCCCTACCCACAGGCTGCTTCTCTTCTGTGAGGCCCCTCTGCCACGCCCCACTGCCTTGGAGCCTGCCAACTATGGAACCATGAGATAAAATAAACCTCTCCTCTTTTAACTTTGATTGTCGGGTACTTTGTCTCAGCAACAAGAAAAATAACTAAGACACATGAAAAGGGGAAGGATTTATTTTATGTTACTGTATTTTTTATTTGAATATATTTCATATACCTAACATGCTCTGTATTTATATTAACGTACTTTTCAACCTTATGATTGTAAAGAATAAATGTTATCCTTTGAAAGAGCCCCCTTCTACTAAGTAGCTTTTCAAAAAAAAAGGTTTCACTAAAGATGCCAGAGAGGCTGCCAGGCCAAAACGCAATGACGTCCCCCACAGGCTCCCATATGCAGGCCCCATTGCTCCAGATGCTATGCCGTGCACCGGGTTTCCGGGCACCGTTAGGCGGCCCCAGGCCGGAAGGGGATGCCACGCACAAGGCTTCCTGTCCAGCCCAACAAGCAGACTGCTCAGAGCCTGCAGTGGACGAGCCCTGGCGGTTCCTGCTAAGGCACAGGTGAAGCCACCCCCGCGCTCTGAATGAGCAGGTGCAGAATTCCGGGGAAGATGAGCAGCTGCTGGGAAGGCCGGTCTAAACCTCGGCACCCCAGAGGACTCTGAGAAACAGAACATAAAGAGCCATCAGAATCACAGTTCAGTTTCCCAAACGTGGAGAATAAACGGATCCTTTTTAAAGGCAAAGGGGAATCCGGTTAAAATGTACAGGTCTTGTTTATAAAAACAGGTTTCAGTGGCAAGTGATCACAGCAAACCATTGTGGTCATTTTTTTTTAAGTGTCATCAAAATATAAATGCCCAGTTCAGGGGACCCTCCACTGCACGGCCGAGTTTCCATGTGTCCTGCCATGGCTTCAGGAGGCATTGAAGGAACTGCACCTGGACTGGGGTGCTCACCTCTGGGCTACGCACAGAGGGTCCTGGCCGCCCGTTCCTCAGCAGCAGGCCGGCCTGTCTGGGGCAACACTAGACCAGGGTGCACAATAACGCAGGGTGAAGTCTCTGTCTGCGCAAGGCAGGGCGGCCCCAACACTCCTCCTCGCCAGCGAAGACGCCCGGCAATGCTCTCCGCCCTCTGCTCGGTGAAAAAGCCCAGGGGCCTCGACTGAGGGCAATGCCTACATTCAAAGCCAGTCCAGGCTGGACAGAACCATGCCTGCGGCTCCCACTTCTGCCCCCAAAGTCTAAATGCACAGGCCAGTGGAAGCACAGGCAGCGTGGGCTTCTGGGCAGCAGGGTGTCTCTGGAAGAACCCCAAAGATAAACTCAGCACTGACAGCAACAGCGGGCACTAGTAAAACCCCTAGAGCATGCTGACCTTGTCCCACAAAGGACTACTCCTGGAACTAAGGTACCCTGCAAACACATGCATTCCACACTTGGAAAATGCCCTTTCCTCACGCAACAAGGGAAACACAAGGCCCCACCCGAGGAAGGGGAGGGCTCCCCCTGCTCACAGAACTGAGGGGAGCCCCGTTTCCTCCTTCCATTCTTTGACCTTCTGTGCTGCGATTACCTTGAACTCTGAGGGCCCCAAATCCCAGAGACTTCAATAGACTGATCGAGCACTCTTGTAATTTATTGCTCTGTGATCCAGTTTTCCACACTGGATCACAAATCACGCTGCCTGTCCTCCACAAGGCAGGACACACGGCTGGATGAATTAGGCTGAGAACAGGAAACTCACCACGATGAACCCCAGATTCCAAGCCAGTAACCCAGAAGGCTGGGTGAGGACACTGCTGAAAGTCCCCTCCGCCTCCAAGGCCACAGGCACCTGCTCAGCAGGAAGCAGCTGCGGGTCCACACCTCCGCAGCCAGCATGACAGCGGGATCGGGCAGTGAACAGATGCCCAGCTCTAGGGAGAGAAGGGGCTGCTACTCTGCAGCTGGGAGACTCGAGGCTACCACGTTGTAACCGTCCTAGTATCATCCTCTCCATGGCAGAGCTGAGAAAATTATAATTAAGGGGAGGAAGTAAAACCCACTGCAACCCACCCCAGATCCTAGAGAGCACATGCAACAGAGACCCAGACTCAACTTCTCAAGGCCTCCAGCTATGGTTTAGATCAGACGTCCCCAGGAGCTCACGGGATTTGCCGGAGGAGGTGGGGCTTGTGGGAAGAGGTGGTCACTGGGGGCGTGGCCTGCAAGCTTTTACCTCCCTCCCCTCTCTCTCTGCTTCCTGTCCACCTGGACAGAAGCAGCCCTCCTCCACCCAGGCCCCTCCAACAGGCCACTCGGCCTTGGAGCCAGCCAGTTATCAGTGAAACTTCCACAAACTTGGGCCAAAGCAGCCCTTTTCTCTCCCAGCAGCAGTGTCAGGTACTGTTTCCCAGCAAGGAGAAGAGTGACAATACAGACCCTGGAACCAGAGCAGGGCGGTGCAGACAGGGGCCTGCATGCGTGTGTCTCACACAGCAGCCGGCCTGTTCAAGAGCCTCTGGAACTGGTCTGCAGGAGGAGTCTGGAAGGATCTGGAGATGCCAGCTAGAAAGGCAGCCCTAGAACGCTGTAAGCTGAGCTTGACGGGAAATTCTGATCAGAATTCAGAAGTCCAAAATGCTGATAAAAAGCCATACTGTAAGACCACACTCAAGAGGTTTAAGTTGGGAACAAGGACTCCCTTGGCAGTTAGACTCCACATCATGTGTGTTACCTTCTGTCACAAAAATTGTCTACATTTTGCTCATGTCCTGAGACTGTGTGGGACAGAGAGATTAATAACAGCAGAGAAAATTTTAAAGCACCTCAACACTGGGGTTGTGGTATGGATACTGTTGCTGTCTTATAGCTAAGTTTATACTGAAAATCGAGAGCAAAAAGACAATTTAGAAAGTTTTCAGATTTGCCAAAAAGAAAAATACTTGAAGCAGAGGAGAGCTTGGGAGGTGAAAAATTAAATTAAATTAAGGGCATGCCAATAATCAGCAGGCCCATCCCTCACAGGCTCAAAACTGGAAAGTGAAAGACTCTGCTTTGTGCAGAAAGCCTGAGGCACCATGGTCCACACCAGGCTGCCCAGAGAACTGGCTCCCCAGGATTTGGCTTCCAGTGCTCAGCCATTCAGGCCCTGAGGGACCTCTACAGCCAGGATACAAGGGAGCCCAGCTACTGCTCCTGCTGGTATCATCCACATGCTGCCGCTTTTATGGGCAAGCAGAATGCAAGAGCTGAGGGGTCAGAAGACTTCCACCAGATTCAGAAGGCCCAGGAAGCCAGAAAGGGTGTCCTCTCACTTAGCAACTCACTGCCTCAGGACCTTTGTACTTACCTCAGCTACTGTTCTCTCCCCAGATATCTCCATGACTCATATCTTCATCTCCTTGTTTGTTCAAATTCTCGCCACAAATCCCTGCTGACCACGCTACTTCAAATGGCAAGCCCCGCCCTCAGCCCTCCCTCTCCGCCATCTGCACCTCCTTTTTCTCCACAGTATTTGTCAGCAGAAGAGACTCAGTGTTTTGCTTGCTTTGCTTTCCGAGCTGCCCACAAAGGCGGCGACTGCTATCACCTAATTTCCTAACAGACGAAGATGGTTAGAATGCGGCCTCACATTTAGAAGTGGCCAATAAACAAACAGCTACGTAATCCATCCACGACAGACATGAGGATATGAACCACCTGCTCAGGGTTGGTATCAGCTGGCCACACGACCTCAGGAGAGCACGGACCCTGAGGGCAGGGGCACGGCCACCCTGCTGTCCTTGCTCAACGCCAGCCTCCTCCACTAGGGAATAAAGACAAAAACAACGGAGCTGCCTTGCTGCTCGGAATGCAAGGCCTCAGAGATCAGCCCAAGCCGCCTGGTGCCGTAACTCTTTCCTCGGGGCCCTGAGCGATGTGTGCTGGCCCTGGGACGTGTCCAGCTGCAGAAAGCCCTCCCTCCTGCCAAGCCCGCATCCCTTCTGAGAAAGGGCTGGCCAGCAGGAAGGTGAGTCGACCTAGCACTGCATCGGGCTGCGATGACACAACCACGCATGCAGCCAGTGGGAGACCGGGCAAGACCAGACTGGGAAGGCCCCGGAAGGCCGGGTGCCACCTTCCCACCGAGCTGCCAGACTGTCGAGGTCACGCCTGACAGCGAGGGCTGGCAACCCGGCCTTTCATCCCCTCCTGGGAGGGAGGTCCCCGCCTCCCACCAACCCCTCTGCGCAGCATGCAGGCATCTGCTCCCAGCCACCCTCATCCTCAGGGCACAGAGACAGGAGCAGCCCTGGCTTCCAGGGGCGCACGTCACCCCCCTCCTGCTCTCTGAAGCTGCAGCTCCTGCCAAGCACCAAGGCAGCAAGCCCTGAGCCTCGATGGCACCAAAACCGCCCGTTTGCTTCTTGCAGAACAAAGGCTCTGGTGGACAGGCAGGCAGGAGCTGTGCAGCAACCTTACATGGCAAGTGCCGAGCTCGGCAGGCTGACAGGAGAACTCACTTCCGCCCTGTGCCGTGACCCGCCTGTGAGGCCCCACACCTGGGCAGAAGCTGGGGCTCCACGGACAGCAGGCCTGCCATCTGGCCCAGGCCCCGACCATGTGCCCTCCAGGAACCAAGATCTATCCTTTCTCTGCTGCTGAAAATAGAACGACACAGTGGCTACTGAGCGTCCACACTGACCTGCCGCGGAGGAGTGGAGACCTAGGCCTGAGACTGGAGTCCACGAGCACTGTGAGGACGAGTGCCCTTTCCGGTGGCCAAGTGACAAGACTTCCTGTCACTCCTGCGAAGCCTGTCTGCTTGTCTGTAAGGCAGGCGTGTTCATGGCCAGCAGCATCACCAGGAGCCCGAGGGCCATGCATTTCTGGCTGTTCCCTGACTGCACCTGGAAAGGGCCCTGCAGACGAAGGCAGACTGTGATGAGGCACAGCCCTGCAGGAGCTGAGACACAGAGGCACAACTTCCAGGTCACCTCCCAGCACCACAAAGACAGGAACCCAGGGAGGGGCCGTGCTGAACGCTCTGGCCTGTGAGCACCTCCCCTCAAAGGACGGCTGCACCCCTCGCCTGCACCCATCCCTTGGGAGCCCACAGAGGCAGTCCCGCTCCCGTGCTCAGCACAGTTGGGAACCCCCACTTCCAGCTTTTCCTGCCCTCAACTGGCACAGCCCTTTAGGCGGTCCACCCTCGGACACAAGTCCCCTCTTCCCGCTTAGGAGACCAGGGTGACTTTCATAAAAAGGGAAGGGAACACTGGTTTGAGGGTAGGTTTTTACTCCACTGTCATTTCAACTTTAACATGCAAAAATATTAAAATAAAAGATGATAAAATTGATGGAACACTAGTGTCAGGGCTGTGCTAAGCACTGCAGGCTCCAACAGATACAAGAAGACAACATGCCTTCCCCCAGAAAGCTGCTCGTAGGGAAGCACACACCCACGGAAGCCTCACAAACACAGAGGGCAAGTTCTGGTCTGCATGGGTGGGGAGGGACGGGAAGCGGAATCAGACTCAGACCCGGTGAGTAGCTGACACCAGGCCTGTGGGGTCGGGAAACTGGCTTCCAAGTGGAGAGAACAGCTCGTGAATGAGGTCTGCTGCCCTGTGAGTGTCTATGACCCCCAGAATGTGTACCCCAAAACCTAACTGCAATGTGAGGATCTTAGGAGGCGAGCCTGCCATGCCGGGGCGATCAGGCGGGATCACAGGTGCCCTTGGCCCTAGCTACCCCCAAGGAGAGAAGGCACAGTCTGGACAGAGCAGCCCTGCCCAGATCCCACCCTGGGTGTCCCAACTCCAGGACTTGGGGAGAGAAGTCTCCCCTACTCAGGACCCCACGGCTCAGGGTCTTCTGATGGAACGGCCAGCATGGGCACTGACGCTGTACAGCTGAGGCCCCCAAGCTGTTGCTGAGAAAGCGGAACAATGCACAAAGCAGAGCCGCGCCTCGTCATCCTCAGGAGCGGCTCCCACTTCAGCTCCTCTCTGTACTCAAGCTCCTCCTTGAGCCCCTCCCTCAGCAGAGAAGTTCTAGGTCACAGCTCTCTGTGTCACTGTCAGGCTGGCACTGCTACCATCCTGGTACTGCTCATGGCGAGGGCCCAGGGGCTGAGCTTCCTCCCAGGCAGGGCAGACTCCTCTGCCCTGACAGCTATGGAGACGCCTCTCACTGAGATACAGGTGGCCAGTCCTGGGGATTCCCTTGTTTGTAGATGTCATGGTTTGCATCTGGATGTCCCCCACAGCCTCATGCAGTCATGGGCGGGCTTCTAGAGTTCATGACTGATTCACGGCCCAGTGTTGGAACTACGGATATGGGTGCTACACCTGCCCTGGGGCGGGTAGCTAGCATACAGTGTAAGGGAGGGAAAGAGGCTGCCTGCCGCCCCTCTTCCCTTTTGCTCTTGTTGCTTTTTCTATCTGCTGCTGCCAAGAACTGTTGCCCTCTGCCATGTGCTACTCTGCCTTGGAGCCAGCCGAGTGTGGACTGAAACCTCCACAAACTGTAAGATAAATAAACCTTTCCTCTTTAAATTTGGGCATTGGGTAATTTGTCTCAGCAACAAGAGAGAAGTAGTAACCAAGACAGTAGATTTGAGATTTTAGAGCAGGAATAAAGTAGACTGGGAAACTGCAAATGGTTTCTTGGGATAAGCCTTTCTCTTAGGTCCTCTGTGAAGGCCCAGTGGGCTGGGGCAGGTTCTCAGATGGGGTCCCATCAACACCACCTGCTGATGGTACACAACACTGGTGCCTGGGGGTCCCATGGGGCTCACGGGCAGGGAGGAAAGAATCCAAACCCAGCCCCACTCTCGGGCGCCCAGGAGGCCTGTGTGTTCCTACCACCTGATTTCCAGTTTGTATACTTCACACTGTATGCTCCTGCTGCCAGGGTTGGATGGAGCATGCTCAGGGGGCCTGGGGCAGCAGGGAGGGTGTCCCGAGCTCCCCACGGGGAGGAGGGAGGAGGCCCAGCACCAGGAACGTAGCTTGGCCCAGGAAGCTGCACGGCCCCTGCCCCGGTGCACCCCCGTGGCAGAGGCAGACGGACAACCCAAAGCAGCAGCCACCTCACGCACAAGGGGATCAGCCCAGGTCTCCGCTCCAGGAGCTGGGACGACGGAGTCCTCAGGACAGGAGAAAACAAGGGGCCTGGTCAGCTTGGAAAGCAGAGAGAGAGGAAAAAAAAGGAAAGCAGAGAAGGGGCCTGGGGCCAGGGTTCCCCAGCCACAACCATGATCGGGGTGCACAGCCAGCGAGCTGAAGGGTCACACACTTGAAGCAGGGTCAGATCCTAGGTTCCCCCTAAGGAGTCCTGCAGCCATGGGCAGGGCACTGCGTTCCGAGCTGCCTCGGTTGCAAAGTGGGGGTCACCGTTCGGCTCATTCCATTTCAGAATTTTAGGGGAGGATTAAAAGGGTCAAATGACTTCACACAGGAACTAAAAAGAGTGCTTAGCACACAGCTGGCGAAATCCTAGCTTTCAAATGGTTTTCCTGCATAACAACTCCACAGTACAGACTTTATCCCCATTTCACAAATGGGTACACTGAGGCTTGGAAAGCTGTTAAAGAACTTCATCGACATCTCACAGGGCTGCGTGGGAGCCTGAGGTGGACGGAGGCCACAGTCAGGTTGAAAGTCACCCAGGAAAGTTTCGAAAGGCAAGAGCCACAGGACCGACTCTGCTGAGGTCTGGACCACCTCAGGCTTCCTCAGGTTTGTCTTCCATCTGCAGAATCCTCAGGCCTACTCAGGAACGTCATTATCTAGATTGCTGCCTTCTTAGGCACAATTTCTCGGGCTGTTTAGGACAAACCAGGTCGAAGTTCCTCTTGGCGTGATTCCTCCGTTCCCCCAAACTGCCAAGCACTGGGGAAGCTGGGAGCACAGGGGCAGCGAGGCTGCAGAGCCCCGAGCTCTCCTCTGTCCCCACAGGCTCTGCCAGCCCCAGGCTCCTCCTTCTCAAGGGCTCCCTCTGAGCCGTCTCTGACACCTGGAAGAACTTCCAATATTCCCACCCCACACTCGTCCGCTGCTGTCAGGATCAGTCCAGGAATCCACCTCTCACCAGGCTACAACTGCCACATGCACTACCGGTGGAACACTCTGCCTTCCTAACAGATTCGCTCACCTTTCTCTTGAGCAGATTAGCTAGTGAGCTCCCACTGTACACGAGGCACTATGCCATGTGCGAGAGCCACAGGACGGGACTGCCAGCAGGGCAGGGACAGCTCAGCAAGCGGGATGAGAACCATGTTCCGCAAGGCTTTTCTCCTGAGCCAGCGAATGGCATGGGTAGCAAAGGGAACTAGCATTACTCCCACCGCTCTTACGACGAGGAAGGGGATGAAATGCGATCCCGTCTGCACAACACGCAGCAGACACGCCTCGCACATGCGGTGCACGGCGCACGCGCTGGCTCAGCAGTGCCACTATCAAAGTGATGTTCGCTGCCCTCTGGCACCAGCTTAGCCTGAAGCGGCAAGGTCTTCTTTTTTAGTCCAGTGATAACAAAGTCGCAGGACATTTAACAGGAATTGGCCTCAATGCACGGGCTTTGATGAGGAATCCGTTTTGAAATGCCCCATCATCTTTAACTCAGAATCTTAGTCAATTTTGCCGTAGTCTGAGTTCTGACAACTCAGTAGGAAAAACCTTCTCAAAGGGCCGCCCTCCATGAGGTCCCCTCAGGGCCTCCCGCTGTGTGCTCCCTCCAGGCCCTCGGGGCCTCCCCCTGTGTCTCCCTCCAGGCCACTCGAGCCCTTCCTGGGGCATTTGGTGCTCTCTCTACTGCCCTGTGTAGCGAACAATCTTGCCGCAGCCCTGCCACGGCCATCCCCAGACTGAGTCTTCTCGCACACAGGACCGTGTTGCAATCCGGCGCTCTCACACACGGTCGTCCGTCACCCACTGCGCCACACCGCTGCCAGCAGAGCGGTTTAGGGGCCTCAGCCACTCCTCTCTTCCCCCGCCTGCAGCCTGCCTGGGCCTGGCTGCTCTCACTGAAGACTCCAGGGGCCCTGCTCCAAGTATCCTGACCCTGCTGCTCCTCCGGCCAGGCTGGCAGGACACAGGCACTTGGTGAGTAACTCAGACACACGACACAGAGGAAATGCTCACCCCGCAAGGTGTTGGCTTAGATGCAGCCCGCCCTACCTCCACCTCATCTGGAGCTCAAAGCAGGGCCCACGGCGGAGGCCAAGCCAATGGTCAGGGAGGCTGAGCCGAAATTCAGAGAAGTGTGCAGAACGAGCCAACGCGCAAATCGCCCGTCACATCCACCACCCGGGGCCTCACACATGGAACGATCACCAGGCACGAGTGGATGAGCAAACGAACGGAGGAGGAGACTGAAGGCCCTTCAGAGCCCCGTCAGGACACGCGGCAATCTCACCCGCAGCCCGCAGAGCTCAGTGCGGTGCGGCAGCCGCACACTCGTTAAATATTAGTCTGCTGCAGGTCCCCAGACCCCACTGCACTTGAGCAGAAGAGGCAGCAGCTCAAACACTGGTGCGTTCACATTGTTACTTTTTCATGGATCTCTGATTATGAAATAAATCAACATTCCCATTCACACTCCAGGCCTGTGTGCACGGGCCCCACCACGCCCCCACCTCACGGGGAAATGGGGCAGCGTTGTGCCTACCTGGGCTGAGGGAGGGGATCAGAAAGAAGAAGGTGAAGAGGTTGCTTTGAATCCGGCCCCCAGTGGTTAATTTTCATTTAACTACCTGAGACTAGAGGTTTGCAGAAGCACATTAAATTCCATGAACTTATGAAATGATGCATTATTGAAGCCACAGCAGGGGAAAGGGCTTGGTTTAGAACACATAAAAGACTAAAGTCTGCAAAGTGCCATTTTCCATTATGAGGTAACAGCTAAAAAACACATTTTAATTGGGAAAGAAGACTTCTGCTGCAAAGGAGGTAAAACAGAATTAACCCACAGTGCTCTGCTCCTCCCCTCAGCAGCACCTGCAGCTCCTCCCAGAGTTCTGCTGGAGAAAAGGCTGGGTCGAGCCCGTTCCCTCTGGACCCCCCGGACACAAGCTCCACGACGCTCCACAGACCCATGCTGAAAACCAGAGAAGGGGCTCGGGATTTAGCTCAGCGGCACAGCACCTGCCTGGCAAGTGCGAGGTTGTGAGTTCGATTCCCGGTACCGGAAAAAAAAAAAGAAAGAAAGAAAGCCAGAGAAGACAGAACCCTGGCACTGGCAGCTCAAGTCCAAGCAAACCACAGCACACTAACGGTGACACTGCAGAAAACGGCAGGGAGGCAGGAGGCAGGAAGAGCGCACAGAGAACCCCAAACAGTGGAGAGAAGCCGCCTGGCTGCTCACTTCCCGAGGCACCCTGAGCTCTCCGCGCCTCCACTGTCCAAAGCTCCGGAAGTTACTCAGACCCTACGCCGATGGGCACTCGCAAGGCACTCAACGCGAGTTCTCCGGCAGACACAAGTCCTCAGCCTGAGGCTCGAGTGATCTGGTCTCATTAGGGCCTCCTCAAGGGAGACCCGACCATGAGGGATGGCAGCCTAAGCTGTGCAGGCACGTGTGCAGAGCCCACAGGGCACCTTGCCCCTTTGCCAGGGAGCAGAGTCCACAGGAAGAGCTTCAAGATGCCCTCGGAGCCCCGCTGGGACCTGAAGCTCGACCTCCCACAGCTCTGGGTCCATCCTCCTCTCAGCACCTGAGGGGTCTGGAGCCACAGCCCATGACCACACCACCAGCAGCAGCAGCCCCCGTAGGACTGGGCTGGGCATCCGCGTGGGCTAAAGCTCCCTGAGGCTCCAGCACACCGCCACAGTGAGACCCCACGTGGCCTCACCCAGCAGTGACCCCAGCTGGAAGCCCCTGCTGACCACTGGCCACCCCTCTTCATGCTGTCAGAGGGTCTGGCTGTTCCCATGCCCCACGTGGTCCCACCAGGGTCCATGCGGAATGGACTTCCAGAAACTTCCTGGCAGCTGCAGCTTCTCTGCTGTGAGTCTCCCCATGTGAGACCGGGAGACCCCTCCCCAGGCAGCAGACCGGCAAGACAGCACAGCCCAGAGTGCTAATCCCGATGTGGCCACACTGTGACAAGAACATGAACCTCTGCGAGTCGACCGGTTAGAACCAGTATCCACAGCAGATTATATGGGGTGAAAACACCAGAAAGGGGTCTTGGGATACCCTCAGTCTGCTTGCTAGGGGCACTTCAGGTTCCGTATGGTAAAATATTGTTATGGCTGGGATCTAAAACGTCTCCCAGAGTCCCCCATGCTCACAGGTGGGGTTTTGGAAGGGGCCTGGATCACGGCAATGACACTTTATGCACCAGTGGACTCATCCTTAGATGAGGGCATCACTGGAGTGTAACCTGGAACGGTGTGCTCGGGTCCTGGCTCCTCACAGCTCTCTGCTGCCTGCAGCTATGGGTGAGTAGCTCTCCTCCACCAGGCCCTTCTGCCATGCTGTTTCTTCCTTGGAGCCAGATCATCATGAACTGAACCCTCCAAAACTGTGAGCCAATATAAACCTCTCCTTCCAACTGTGGATGCCAGTATTTTGTTCCAACAAACGAAAAGTGCTGACACAGACATGTACAACATTAAAGTTACCATTGTAACCACTGTCAAGGGTACAGTGCAGTGCAGTTAACTATATTTTCATGGCGGTACAACCCCTATGCATCTGTCTTCAGAACTTTTTCATCCTCCCGAGCTAAAACTCCAGGCCCGTGAGACACTCACTGCCAACCTTCCCCTCCCTGGCCCCTGGCACCAGTCTGTTTTCTGTCTCTGAAGCTGCCCCCTGCAGGGACCTCTTATAAGTGTAACTGTGAGTGTTCTCCCATCAATGGCTGGCTTAGTTCATTCAGCATAATGTCCTCAAAGATCATCCACGTTGTCACACCGACAAACTACCCTTCCTGTTGCAGGCTGAATAATGCCCCTGTGTGCATATATCCCGCTGTGCTTATCCAGTGGCTTCCAAGCCAAGGAGAACTTGGGTTGCTCCCACCTCTGTCCAGTGAGAACAGTGCTCTCTGAGCCTCTGTGTACAAACATCCAATCAAGTCCCTGCTTCCTATTCTTTGGAGCACGTAACTGAAAGCGGAACTGCTGGACCATGGAGCCCCACGTGCACATCTGAGGCCACACTCTGCCTATATTGGAGCACAGTGACCTGGGGAGGAGGAGGGGTGCCCAGTGGCCGAAGGCAGGGTGGTAGCACCTCTCCCAGGTAACAGTGTCCCCACTCGAGCCCGCAGACACTGGCCTGCACTGCACCGTACCTAACACTGCCGCACACTTTGCACTTCAGTGAGTCTTGCGCAAATACCCAGGCGGCACTGTCTGTAAGTGCACACTGGATCTCTCCTGGTTTGCAGAATAAAGCCGTGCCCCTTCAGCTGGGCACAGAGGTCCAGAGTGAAACACTCGGCCAGGAAGCAACTGGGGCTTGAAGGTCAGAGCCGCTTTCCCAGCATCACCCTGCAGTTCTCCCCTGAACTTGGCGAGGCCCGGGCAGTTTTGCTTGCAAGTTCCAGAGCTCGGAGGAGTCCCCTGGAGAGCTGGGGGGAGCTGAAATGCAAACCTCAGGCTGACTCACAACTGTGGGCATCGGCCTACCCACCTTCTCCGCGCAGCTGCTGCCGCCATCAGAGCACACTCCAGCCTTCAAATCAAGCCCATTCTTCGGGAAACCTCACATACCCGCTCCTCCGCTTTCATTTTTGCTTACCACAAACGCTGCAAGCAGTAAACACTGACTGGCGCTGCATGAAGATGGAATCGGGGATCTGCTCCGACAGGCAGGACAGGGGTTCCGCCTGCGCCACTCAAGGGACAGCTCAGCTGTGTGAGGACTTTCCGTCACTGGGAAACCGCTGCCAGCGTCCCATAGGCTGAACTCTGCGCCTGCTGCTGTGGTCCCAAAGCAGCACAAAAGGCAGGAGGGAGCAGGGTGCGCCTGGGTGGCCGAGTGTGAGCCAGGCCAGGGGCAGCGGGCGGGACGCACGCGAGGAGGAGAACTCTTCTCTGGATCCCGCCCATCCCAGCCAGCGGAGGTGACACCCAGGGAGAACGCCAGCTGTGACGCTAGCCACAGCCTGGCTGGTGCTTTATGACGGAGCCTAAGTGACTGCAAACAGGCCATTATCAAATCTCTTCGTGACGAAGCCCCGTGTTGAAGGGGACAAATAAAAATAAGTACATTAAGCACAATAAATCACCGGGACCTGTCTCAGAGACACATTAACCCTGGGGGATTACAGGGCTGCTCTCCTCTGCCTTCGGCGGCTGGATCCGGTTTCCCCTCATTGTTTTAATATTGCAGCCATTACTCTCCGTGCTGCGAAGAGCCTGCTGTTCCTCGTAGTTCTGGGTGGCGAGGGCATAATTTGTGTTATGATTTGCTTGGGAGGGTAGCTGTTTTATATTCATCTTTAAAAAATACATTCAACAATCAGAGCAACGAGACCTTGCTTTACAAGCACGACCACGTCCCATGGTTCCTCCCAGTGCTGACGTGGCCAGCGCCACAGCCACCCAAAGGCACCCAACTGTGACCAGGAGGGCCCCGAGCATTCCTGGGAGGATGGCACGGCCAAGAACAGCCTCACACTTGCTTCAAAGGGCCAACAATTCACATTACAAGCAGCTCAGCTTGGGCTGCAGAGAAACAAAAGCGGTTGGGGCCTGGGTGTGACGGTCACTTTGGTGTGACCTTGGACAGGTGCCTGGGCCCGTGTCCTCATCCACAGGAGAAGCCAACAGGCCCTCACGTCTCTCTGGAGCCCTTAGGAGCCTGCGCAGAGGGAGAATAAAGTACTTCTCTGATAATGCTTGTATTTCCTCCTTTCTCAACCAGCTCATCCCAAGATTCGTCTCAAGATAAAACTGCATAATTGTCCAAGTCTTTTCTGTACCCACAAGGAAACTTTCCCTCCTACATCGCCCCCTCATCACTGACAGGCTGCTTTCTGGGACAGAAATGGGAAGGGCTGCGGAGCGTCCCCCATCACAAGCCACGGGCAACAAATTCCCGGCCCTTCTGCAAGATGGCACCGGCTCCTTGGTCCTTCCAGGCACTTACACTGCAATTACTGCAGTAACCCCCCCAAGAAGGGCACGCCTCATGCCAGGACACTGCCAAGTGTGGCACTGCTCAGGGCGGCCACCTAACAGAATCGATCCCAGCTTCCTCTCATCTGAGAGGCAATAACATAAAACCTGCCCGCCGGTGCCAAACCCTCAAAATACTCCGAAAAGGACTCCAGTTCAGAAAGGGCAAAAAAGTTACAAGCTCTCTCACCTTAGAAATGGAGCCGGTTTTACGGATCATCAGAGCCCACTGAGCAGCCTCTTGGGAGGGAGATAAAGAAGATTCCTCTAACCAAATGATGCCTCTGGCTTTGCAAAATTCCCTGTAACAGCCCAATAAATACCAAGTGGAGTTAGATGTATGGCAGCTTTTGGCCTAGAACTGCAGGTGGCAAGCGGTGAAGGAAGTAGCTTTGCCTGGAGTCATGAGGCTAGGGGCCATCCTAACCTGATCACAGTGAACCAGCTCCCCGAACAAGAGCTCCAAGGACCTGGGGGCTGTGTCTCACTCTCCTCTCATCCCAGCAGGAGGTCAACCCCTGTGGGTCCCCTGACTGGGTCAAAGGAAGAACGAATCTGCATCAAGTGACGACAGTCACCTGCAGCCATAGAAACTCCAACCAGTGCTGGAACAGCACCAACACCGATGTGAGAAGGTGGGATTTCTGTAGTGCTCAGGGCATCTCAGAGAAAGCATGAAGATGCACCACTCACACAGCAACGTAACTGCACAATACGCAAAGGGACGCCAAAGACCCATGCCCTTTCAGTGGCGGGGCGGTCAGGCGTTGTTCTTGGTTTTGTAGCTTTTTTGCTTGCCACTGCAAGTGATCAGGAAGAGGCAAAAGAGAAACACAGTCAGAAAACATTCTTAGCCTCTGCCCCAAGTGAGTCTCTTTTGAATATCAAAATACAGCACATGAAAGAAACCAATAAAGCCAGAATACATTCCCATGCCCTCCATGAAAGATTCAGGAGTTGGAACAGACACCTCAGGCTTTACATGCAAACTACACCAAAGGGCAGCAGCTGGTGGCCAGCAAGTGGGGACCCAGCAGCCCCAGCCCAGGTCCACCCTGGGCGATGAGCCCCTCCCTGTCCAGCACCAACGTGCTCGGACTTCTGCCAAGCACACGGCGCAACCCAAACACTCAGATTTCCCGCAGGATTCCTATGCGAGAACCTTAGAGTGCATCACGCATCAGACGCACGCACTCGCTGGACATCACAGACTTGGGACAGATCTTCTCACGCCCCCTGGGGCACCTGCCCACTGGCCAGGGACAGGTGCAGATACTTCTTGACTTACAAGGCCCCTACATCAAAAATGCATTTAATGTACTAATCTACCACACATCCCGGCTCCACAACCTAGCACATCGCAGAGCGCCTGCTGTTACCTTCTGGTGGGTGCTGAGGATGACTAGGGGCTGCGCTCGGTGATGCTGTCCAGAATTCAAGGAAACATCAGACCCTGTACCGCCCAGGAATTTAAAGTAAGGTTTCCACTGGATACATACCACCTTCACATCAGCCCCCAGTCAAAGTCACAAGCGGAGGCATCCTAAGTCAGACACCAGACACGTTCCACAACCTTCTTCACAAGACTGCTTGATCCTCACACTGAGGCGGGGACCTACCATGAACCAGGTTGCCTGGAGAAGAAATAAGGCCCAGAGAGTATTAAGAGTTGGATGGTGCCCCCACCCTTATCTGAGAGAAAATATGCTGAGGCCCTAACCCCAGGCGCTCATGGAGCGACCAAGTTACAAGGAGGTCCTGAAGGTGGGGCCTCGTCCAGTGTGGCCAGCGTCCACCCACGTGAAGGGGGCATCTGAACACAGACACCAGAAAGAGGGCATGGAGACGCACGGGAGGACAGACACATCTCCAGGCCCAGGACGCCGAGGGCCACTGGCAAAGCCAGAAGGTAGAGCAGGGAGAAAGGACACCCTCGACCTTCATTCCAGCCTCCAAATCTGTGAGACGACAGCCTCACGCTGTGCCCAGCCTGATGGCGGCCACAGAACACACGCAGGAGACCTGGTGCTGTGCCCAGCAGGCGCTAGCCACGCCTTCAGCAGTGCCGGGAATTGAACCCAGAGCCTCCCACAGGCTAGGCCAATGCTCTGCCACTGAACCACGTCTCCAGGCCTTTTCTAGATTTTATTTTTAAACAAGGGCTGAACCCTGAGATCCTCTTGCCTCAGTGACCTGAGTAGCTGGGATTAAAGGTACATCCCACAGTCTGCACAGACTCACAAATGTTATGGTGGAAATAATGATTGGCCAGGCTCTGTCACAACTTCCTCGACCCCAGGCAGACTCTCTCCGACTGGACGGCTTCCCACTCACTCCCAGGGCTCCCTGGCAGGGGAGGGGCAGGAACACAGGGCGCATGCCACCTAACACGCATGCTCCTGACCCCACCCTGCAGCAGTTGGCTTTCCAAAGTGGTCAGCATGGGAATTTTCGGACTGCAGGTGAGCAAAACTGTTCCTGGGGATCCAGGACTTACTATGAAAAGACCACAAGTGGACAAGCGACAACCTGCTCCGCTCCTCCTGTCAGCTGTGACAATCCAGAAAGCAGACCTGGCGCTGAGCACAGGTACACGCCGGGTGGGAGCTCCTGACAAAGCAGCATACAGTGCGGGGCTGTCGCCTGCAGAGCCCTGAAGATGCGCTCGGGGCACAAACAAAGTCATCCGGACACAATGGCGACCCTTTCCCAGCGTGGCCCACGCACTCACAAAACCCACCCTTGCAAACTGTGGTCCCCAAGCCACCACAAAGCCAGATGACCAGCACTGGCTCCGGACGGCCCAACAGGGCTCTTGGCCACATGATCCCCATTCGTGGGGAGAGCAAGGAGGACTGGCTTCCACCTGTGCTGCTCACCCAACGCAACGCCAAGCCCTGGGAGAGGAACGCCTGCACCCCACTTTTCAAGAGTCACCAAACCCCCTCTGCAGCCAGGCCACCCTAGGGACAACGCCAGTTCCTACGCGGCAGTGCTGAGTCCAAGGGGCGAGGGGAAGGAGAAGCAGGAAGAAGAGGAGGAAGGAGAGGGGAGGGAGGAGGAGGGGGAGGGCCCATGCTCACTGCCAGGTCCCAAGCAGCCAAGCACACCCACCGCCAGGTCTCCGCTCTATGCCTTGTCTGGACTAAAGGCGAAGTGCTTCCAGTAACCAACTTTCGGTGGGTTTGTGTTTACAAAGGTTAATCTGGTGCCAACAGGAATTTCAAACAAAGTTTGATTCCCTTTTTCAAAGTATAACACTTTAACAGCTAAAACAGCAGAGGCACTGTGGGCAGAATTGTGTCCTCACCCCAGGCCCTACAGCACTTACTGCACTTAGAGAGAAAGAGGGTAGAAGGAGGACACCAGGTCACATGCCAACTGCTAGGCCGGTGTCCTCCTAAGAAGAGATCAGAGCATCACCAGACGCACAGGGAGAGGAGAACCGGTCACGGGGGACAGGCAAGGGCGAGGCTCGCAGGAACCGCCCCGGCCCACCCCAGTCCAGCTTGCGGCCTATGTAAGACATCATCCCCGGTAGAGGAGGCCAGATGGTGCTCCAGAATTTTGAGTTTCTCGGTTTCTTCCTCTCTCTTTTTATGCATAAGTCACATATGTAAATGGTCCTTTTAAAGTATCATAAAATACACTGTCAGGGGTTTTTTCTGCAATTTCCTAAAAAAAAATTACAATGTACACTGTCCGGGCTCCTTCTCCATTTCCTTAAAAGTCTGGCAATGACCAAGGGCAGGAGGGAGGGTGTCCCAGCCACCCTGCAGGAGCAACACGCAGGGAGAGCAGGCGGGCGGGGTTGCCAGGCAAGCCCCGCAAACGGGCACGGTTCAGAGGACTGCAGACACCCGGGGCGCAGGCCCATGGAAGAGTGCGGCCCGTCTCAACCACCCCGCATCTGTGCCAGGAGCAACCCAACAGGACTCCAAGGAGGGGATACCGTCTGTACCGGCTCACAGCCAGCACCTCAGACAGGGCGGGAAGGATGTGCTCCTTGAGCCCTGAGGGTTTCACACCCATGGGGCAGCCTGCTTGAGAAGGAAGCCAACCTGGGGGAGGACTGCGCGACACTCTCATGACATGAGCAACTGGGCCTGGCCCGGCCCGATTCACCCATGGACTTTCAGCGACCTAAGCAGACATTCAAGCTGGTGCTAACACTGCAGGAACTGAGCTTCTGTCCTTCGAGCCCAAAACAGTCCTTCCCGCAGGGCCCTGGGCGACCGTCACATTCTAGCGGCACACGTGTGGCCACGGAGCTGGGCTGTAGATCACTGGCTCCTGGGGGTCCGGGGGTCCTGGGGATGTGGCCTTGAGGACTATCTGTTGCTTCCCCTCCAGCTCTGCTGCCTCCCTGCTCCCCCGATGCTGTGGACCAAGGAGCCCTGCTCACCAGACCCCTCGGCCACGAGGCTCCTGTCCTGTGGCCGGCCAGCCAGCCAAAGAATCTCGGAAACCGTGAGCCAAAATTAATCTCTGCTCTTTGAAAGTGTGGACAGCAGGTGCTTCATGCCAGCAATGGGAAAACAATACAGTGTGTAAAGTTTTGTCAACTTTAAAAGATGTTTTCATTCCCCGGAAACCCCGTATAATTTCAAGGGTGTTTATCAGCAGGGCAGTGTACAAGGGTCCCAGGCAAAAACAACTTACAAATAGCCCTCCCCACACTCCAGCACCTCGGGAGGGAGAAGTACACAGGGTGATTTTCAGGCCCCTGCCTTCCTTCCTTCCTTCTTTCAATTCTGATATTTAAAACCCTTATACCACCTTCCCTGTGTTTAGGCTGATGTCTAAAGTTTTCATCAAACACTAAATTATTTCTAAGGATATAATTTTCAGAACATTACAAACATTAACATTTGAAAATAAAATTTCCACATCACATTTCTCAATGGAATCTAGCAATCTCATATCCAAAATTCGCTTTAAAAATTCAAGAGTAAGTTATTTTTTAGAGCTGAAAATTTTATCTCATTCCTTAGCCCAAAAAGAGCCCGAAATGCCCCGTGTCTCACCCCACGTTAAACAGGTGAAGCCCTGTGGGTCTGAGAAAGGCTCTCACACACAGATGCCAAAGAGTCCCTTTGTTTAGTGTTCCTGAAGCTTCTACACGCGGAACAACAGGCCACAGTAAGGGGTTTCGGCTAAGAGATGCACCTGTGTAGCCTGAGAAGGCTAAGTATGAAAGGGAGCGTGGGCGCAGGCGGCATCCCGGCAGGGGGCGGCCCACACGGCCAGTGTCGGGGATGCCCACCCACCTGAGGGTGAGGGTCTAGAACTTCACTTCTTTAAAACACCTCCCCCACACCTACGGGCCAGGGTGCTGCCTCTGCGGGGTACACATGCAAGACACCCGGCTTAGCGGACGATGAGATGGAGAACAAACACCCAGGCCCTGGAGCCCGACTGGGTTCTTATCTGGTTTTATCACACGGGCAAAGAACCACTCACCAAGCCTCAGCCTCCCCTTTGTGTCCCCGGGCTGCACAGGCACCCAAGGCACCAGGACGCAGGGCACATCTCCTAACGTAAGAACGCCCAGGAAGTGGAGGCTGCAGTGATGGCCGCCACTGTGAGTGTCCCTGCACGTGCTGCTCAGCACCACCTGCTGAGGCGGGACCTGCTCCGTGCCACCAGTGCCTGTCTCCCCTGACCTGCCAGGCCCAGACTTCCCGCCAGAGCAAAGAGCCAGGCGGACAGAAAGGGATCTCCGTGACCCGCAGGCGAGCGCATGCTTTTGCCTCTGGAGCGTCTGCGATTTTGAGACATCTGGACAAGGCTAAACAGAGAAAGGCTGTGGCCTCCTCCAGCCTCGCGCCGGCCTTCTTCCTCTTTTATCCGCAGACCGGCCAGGAGAGGCACGGGCAGAGTTGCCGGGGTGGGAGGCAAGAGCTCTTAATAACAATGACCATAGCTCACGCTCACTGAGCACTTTCTCAACACACCTAACAGAGGCAACGGCCAGCTCCAAATGTGACCTTTCCACAGGAGTAACAGATACACGGGAAGGAACACGGCAGAAGTGAACCCAGAGAAAGCACCCCGCAGTCGGGACCCAACCAGACCACACTGAGAGGCACGGGGGCCGCGAACACGCAACCCTGTGGAGCCACGCTCACCACGCTTCTCCACGCTTCTTCACCGAGCCCCCAGAAGCGCAGAGCCCGGGTCACGCCTGGGTAACTGAGAGAACACATTCCCGCAGCACCCGTGCCTGCTTACACGGGCCGGGCAGGAAGAGGCCAGGTGCTCTTGAGACCCTGCAGCAGTGATGGAGAATCTTTTAGAGCTTTCGATAACAGCCCACTGCAGCGTAGAACAGGTTCACCGCCACTGTCCCAGTATCCGAGCACGACCACCACAGGCTCACCCCACACAAGTTAGCCAGCTTCCGAGGCCACCCCCACCGCCACGCACCTCGGTCTTAAACAGAAGCTTAAGCTTAAAAGCTCCCCGCAGCACCCAGGGGCCCATCCAGACAGCCAAGTGCTCTGGTCCAAGGGGTCGGGTGCAGACCGATGTCTGGACCCCTTCTCCACCTCCGCTCCCCAGGAGACCCCATGGAGGCCCAAGAGCCACTTACCCGTTGGTCATGGGTCAGGAGGCACAGAACCTTCAGACTCAGGAAGTCTCTGCAGTAGGACCCCAAGCATCAGCAGCAACAGGGTACATGACGGCTGGCTGGTAGGCAGGAGATCCAACACCACCGCCACTGCCGGCTGGATGGACCGCACATGGATAACCCGAGTTTTAGGGTGTGTCGCTCCTGAGAGGTGGGGTCCAGCCCAGACACAGCAGAGGTCAGGACAAGGAACAGGACTGGGGAGCAGAGAGGGAGGGCCACGTGGGCGGGGCGCCAGAGGAAAAGCAGAAGCGCCAAGGCGGAGAGAGCAGGAAAGAGCTGACTAGGCCCAGGAAGAGCTGGGGAAAACAGCCAGCAAGCAAGGAAGCTGAGGAGCTGGGGACTGGAGGTGCAGGAGAGTCGAGGCGGTGGGCCGGACCGAGGGAGCACACGGTCCTGGTTAGACAGCTGGAAGTTTCCCAGTGGGGAATGGGGAGCCTGTGAGGTAGGCACACAGAATGTTCCGGAAAAGCCCTCCTTGCTGAGAGGTTAGGAATAAAGACTTGTGTCTCTAGGGGACAGGTCCACCCTCCTTGAGAAACTCCACCACTGGCACGGGCCGAGGCGCAGACTCCTTCCATGGTGTGGCTGCACCCTGGCCGCAGACGGCCCCAGGCCTTCTGCTGTCAGCTCTCCCCAACCGCTGCAGGGGCCACTCATGAGGACAGGGTCACTGTCTCCACACCACCCCTTGTTGGGGACCACCCAAGGAAGGGGGTGTTCTACAACCTCAGGCCAATTAACATAAACCTCAGGTGTGCAAGGATCTGGGTGCACCCTTCCAGGGCCCGGTGCCCCAGCAGCCAGGACAGCGTCCTGTCCCAAGGACTACTGTGTGAGCCACAAGCACCACACTCACACACCCCACGCCCACACACCACACCCACACACCCCAGGCCCACACCCACACCCACACCCGCACACCCACAGCCGGCGCAAAGCCCTCCACTCGCCCTCTCCAACCTGTCCCGAGCACACCCACCCTGATTCAAAGTTGCAGCCCAGCCGGCCCTCAAGTCCACCTGCACCCCTGCCAGTGCAGACCCAGCTGGCTTTCATCAACATCACGTGCCCCTCCGCCTCCCTTAATCCTCCCCTTCGTATTTTCACAATCTGTGTCCACAGACCCAACTTAAGCTTCGCTGCCCGGTGTGGGGTAAGAAGCTAAAGCAAACTCCCGCATCTGGGCTCCCAGCACCCTCCGGCCGGCCTGGCACGCCACACCCGCCCACTTCGCAGCTGCTCCGAACCACGCCAGGCAGAGCTCTGCGTCGCTCCTTTCTGGCCCTGCCTCCTCTAGGTCTGCCCTCCCAGCTCAGCCCAGGGAGAACCACACGTGACTGTCCCTGCTGTGCCCCACCCGGCATCACGCCTTTACCTGCTCTCGCCTCCCTCACCAAGGCAGCCCCTGGATGCAGGGGTGACCCCACAGGCAGGACCAGAGGGACAGAGTGCCACGAAGCCTCCAGCCAGGAGGGGGGCCACGGCCAGGCAGACAGAAGAGAGGCTGGGGTTTACTCAGCAAGGGAGCAGCGTGACCAAGGTCCCCCAGGGGGAGGACGAGGGGCACTTGCAGGTGACAGACAACAGGCTGGAGGCAGGAAGTCAGGAGCAAGGTCGGCCGTGGGACAGCCGCTGAGGAGTCTGGGGGGCTGTGGGCCGAGACCCAGCCTTCGTATCCGGGCTGAGGGGCGGGACAGGTGGGGTGAAGGGCCTGAGAGGCCAAGTGCAGGGCCACCTGCACAAAGATGTACGGAAGGGACTGGGGGAGTTCCTGGGACGAGGCCGGGGGCCATGTCAGGGCCCAGGAGGGACAGTGAGCAGGGCAGAAGCCACAGCAGAACCTGCGACGACCACAGAAGGTCAGGGGGGCTGAGTCACCCACACAGAGCCTGGCAAAGGCCCTGGACAGCAGAGCAGGCCCCAGCCCTCTGTCCTGCCACCCGGCTTCACTCTCCTGACAGGCGCTACGCCCCCAACAGCACCCGAGGGGTTCACCCTCCAGTCACCCGGGCGGGGGTGGAAAGTGCTGGCACCCTAGCACCCCAGCTGCAGGCACACCCACGCTTCTCGTTCCCAAGGAGTCCCACTGCCTGCGCCGCAGAGGAGCCAGGACACGGGACCCGCTGGGCCCTGCACGCTCCTCGCTTTTACAAAGCTGTCAATGTTTGGGCCACAACAACGGCCCTCAGAAAGTGAATCTGCTGAGCTGAACCAACTTCAACATTTTCACAGCAAAAGCTTCCCGCGGAGGCCTCAAGGAGTCCGAAGCCACACCACGACCAGCAAGTCTGCTGCAGGGAACCCCTCTCCTCCCGACCCTGCGCCAGGTGTGGAGTCACGGCCCTCACTCCTCCAACAGCTCGCAGTATGGACGAGATGGCAGGGCCAGTACAGAGCCACTGATGCCCGCACACTCCTGAGAAGAGCCCACCGCGCCCCTCCGCGCCCCTCGCTCGGCACCTGGCTCTGGCTCCAGAACCAACCAGCAAATGCCCCTCCAGTAGAGCGCTGACTTCAGCCCACCAGGTGGGAACACAGAGTGGGGCTCACAAAGGGCAGATGGACCCCCGGAAACGACGGCGGGCGCAGACAGCTTCCACTCACCCACCCAGAGTCGCCCTTCCTCGTGGCAAGCAGGTGCCCACGCACCCAAGGCAGCTGCAGCCAACCCACCCACAGAGACCCTCAGGGGCCAGCGACTCCTGGCTGAATTCAAACTTTAAGAAAGCAGGGAACGCCCTCATGCCCACATTCAGCTGCAGGACCTTCTAAATTCTAAGGCTACCAGGGAGAGGCCGGAAGATAGCAGACGCCTTTCTCCCAGTCGGCCGTGTGAAAAGCGAAGCTCTCCCAGAGGCCGGCTCGCCAGGTGAGGAGAGGCTCACGTTACGGGTGCCACGGCACTCACCACTCCAGCCCCAGCCTGTGATAACCTACAACTCCCGGCTGCCCCAAGTTACCTCTGAAGCCTTAAGAACCTCATTTGGTTCCACTCCTAGGACAAATATTTTTTGGGAACCTTCCATTAAGAAATAAAGGATAAAAAAAAAACCCAAAGCCGTGGATGGCTCCATTACCATGAAAGAAAAGGCACCAGACATGGGGAACCTGGGGTTCTGGTTTTTTACCTATCTCATGTCTACCTCCTCTAATGTATCCTGAAGTGGAAGAAAATGACTTCCGTGTCTTTGGAATTGTGAAAACTGAGAATTCTGGAAATTCTTCCCTAGTTTATTTTGCATGGCCTTTCTATTTTGCGTGGGAGCCCAGGAAGGTGGGTAGTTACGCCGGGTATCCCCAGGAAGAACACAGTTGATATCCCACCTGCTGAACGTGAGTACCAAAGCAAAGTTCCTCCATGTGGCCAGGCTGTGCCACCGCCGCTCGCTCGAGACCTGCGGTATTACCTTCCATAACAGAGTTCGTTACTGGGCTCCCGGGCTGTGAACTTAGTGAGTTGTTTGTTACAACTTTACATCTGAAAAGTCCCTGCTTTTATTTAACGTGAGGCTCCCGTAAGTGTCCATCATGGTTGTTAATCAAATTATTTCAAATATAATAAAGGAACCAGCTATTAAAAGGAGGCTCATAATAAATGCCCTTTGTAAAATAAAAATCCCCTTGTACTTCAAAAAATTACTTCTCTTAAATCACTTGGTCTTATGAGCAGAATGTATTTGCCAAGTTCTCCTGAAACAGATCACTTCCCCGCTGAGCATCAGTACTGAAACACTAATGTAGCGAGCCTCAGATGTACCCTGGTCTTCACTTTCAAGCTCTGTCCACAGCCTGGGGAGGGGCCTTAGGAAGAAGCCAGTCACAAATCTGGAGGCCTAAACACAAGTTGGCCCGCACTTCTCCGACTCATACTTCTACACAATTGTTCTTCTGCTCTGCTTTTCTTTAGATTTTCCCCTACATTTACCCAACAGCTCCCCTGCAAGGTCAGATGAAACTGTTTCTCTTCCAAGTGCATCCCAAGCTTTGCAAAATCCACAAGAGTCAGCTCTGCTTTTATCTACTTAACTTTGAAACAATTAAAATGGCCAACACTGTTTCTCTTTTTAATCACAAAACACTTCTTAAGCAGCAGCTAAGGAATAGGGTAACACTCTGGGGTCAGCAGGTTCCATAGCACCCAAGGAGCAAGCAGGCAGCTTCCAGACTGGGCGTCAGCAGCCCTGAAAGCCAGAAGGGACTCAGCCCGGTCAGCTGGCTTCAGGATCTACGAGCAGCAGGGCAAAGGCAGTCTTCTCTCCCTCACCAGTTCACACTCGGAGCGCTGTGTGTTTCCGGCAGAAAGATGCCCTGAAATATACGGTACACATTTGAATGGGCCAGGCCTTTTCCCATCTTCAAGCTAGGAAGCCAGCCCCTGAGGAGGGGCCTGAGCTTTGCCACTAACTCGGAGAGCCTCTGCAAGCCTCTCAATTTCTAGCTAGAGAAATAATGCCTCACTGACAGATGGTGCTGATGGTCAGAAGTCTCCAGATGCGCTCCTGGGTCACACAGCAAGCTAGCGCAGGATGAAGCGACACCAGACCCCAAGCTTCCTGGTTTTGTATTAAGCAACCGGGCTCCCCTCGACAGTGGGTGAAGAGGGAGACAGAGCAAAGCAGCAGGTGCAGATGTGCACATGCTTCTCTGTCCGCCTGTCCTGGTTGTGAAAAGCCAAGCACTCCTGACCTGGGGGACCACTGCTGCAGCCGTGACTTTCTTAAGTCTAACATCATTGTTGCTTATCCTCCTCACCACGTACGATCCAAGCTCTAGCGGGGCTTTCTGTGGTCGACTAACTTTAGTTGGAAAATACTTGGAAGAAATTGTGTAGGTATGAACACAGCATCCCTTCCTGGTCGTTGTTCCCTAAGTAATTACAGAACAGCGATTCACATAGTATTGACATCGCCTTCGGTGCTGTAAGTGACCTAGAGGTGGCGCAAGGAGATGAGACTACTTCACATCCTACAGGGGTTGGACGCGAACACCGAGCCTTCCGGTCTCGGCGAGGCAGTGCGGGTGCTGGTGCTGGCACAGGGTGCAAGAACCCACCCCCATCCTGAAAGCAGGCACAGCCAGCTGCGGCGTCCTCGCCCAGAAATGCACACACGGGCACACACGCTCACTCCCACTCTGTTACAAACGCTTCCTCCTCCAAGAGCAAAGCCAGTCCCAGCAGAAGTGCAGCGATTGGAATGCAGGCCCGCTTGCAAGTTGTCAACCTGACCGCTCTGCCCAGAAGCAAATCTGACAAACTGGATTTGTTCCCACAGAGAAGGGCTTTTCTCACACTACGTTATTTGTCAAGTAACGTTGTCATTTTTCCCACTGCGGTATATTCACGCAGTGAAAGCCCCAGATGTAATTCACGTACACAAGAGGGCAGACTTAAGGTTGATAAGGGACCCCTTCTTTATGTGCATTGCTAATAGTTTTTCAAAGAACAGGCAAAATGCTGTATGTAAAAGGACAATGGACAGGAAAAAAATGTCTCTTCTGTGTTTCACGACGCTGTGGAAGCATCAGCCAGCACCCGGGTCTCACCCAGCAGCTGTCCCCGCCCCCTTCTGAATGCCTGGAGCGGAGCCTGGGCGAGCAGGGAGCTCTGCCTACCCCTAACATTGCTCCCCCAAGCTGCACTGCTCACCTGCCAGCCATCCACACCACACACCCCAAGGTCCCATCCAGATTTTCCCTCCTCCCTACACCACAAGCGCCAAGCGCCGGCACAGGGCAGACGTGGCCTGCAGCGTGGCCGAATGAATGCCTGCCTCCTCTGGAGAGACGTTAGGCCCAGCTCACAGTGTCTTAACCTCAGCACAGAGAGCGACACCTAGAACATCACAGATGCTCAAGGACCGTTTGTTAAATTAAAAGAAAAGCCTTCTAAAATAAATTTAATGAAGGCTTCACGGACTGGCTTCTACCTCCCACCTCTAAATACCCACAGCTTGGAGAGGGGCTGTGTGGCTCTCCATGTCAAATCCTCCCGGGTAGGGCAGCAAAACCTCATCACCGTCAGGAGACACCGGGCAGCAGCTGGGTCCCCACGGCGGTCGGTGGCAGGTACGTGGGGCTCTCAATCCCTCTGCAGGCTCACATCCCAAATCAGTGCTGCTACCTCCTCCCCCTCCTACGTTCTGGACGCTCAGGGAGGTCAGCTTCCTGCCTCAGCTCTTTGCTAGACTCCGCCACCTGGCTTCGGGAAATCACCAGCACCGGTGCTCCCTGCTGGCACTGGATGGCCAGAGCTGTGGTCTTTCCTGCATCGATCTCTGGCCCCCTGGCAACACTGCAGCTGTGTGAGTCACCCTATAAAGCTGCCTAGGAGGAATAAAGCTCTGACCACTCTTCCCAGACCACAAGCACCGCTCCCCTTAAGCTACCTAAACATGCACTATGGGTAGGAGGAAAGGGTCACCAACTCGGCCTAGTAGAGTTCAGGAAGATGAATAACTCAGGCAAGTTCCCAGGCTCTCAGCACGCAGGTTCTGCATGCTGAAATGGGCCCGTGAGAATGCAGTAAACTAAATCATGGTGACATTTGCCTTTTCCCTGCCAGGGTCCTGAAGTGGGAGTCTCTCCTCCGACTCTACCTCTTACATCTCTCGCCTTCCAGCGGCTCTGATAAGACAGAGGCAGCTCTTGTGAGGAGGTCTGGGCAACAGGGGCTTTGTTCTTCAGGGAGAGAGAATTATCTTCTAATTCCGCTGGCAGGTTCCCAGACACTAATGATTTAGTACTCTAGATGAGAGTGCAGACATACTGTCAGATGCCACGTGAACATCTGCATGTGCTTTTAAGGGGAAGGCAGCGAAAAATTTTAAGTTTGATTGAGTTGATTTTAGAGACGTTCTGACGTACTGTGATTTTATAAGACTGTAGGGTGTGTAAAAAGACAAAAGGAAGCCAGGTGCAATTCAGTGACTTTGTGAGACCCACTCTCAACAATCTAAAAAAAAAAAAAAGTAAAACAGTGTTAAGGATGTAGCCTACTGCAAAGGCCCTGGGTTCAACTCAGTACTGCAGGAAAGGAGAAAAACAAACACACAAAGGAGAGGGGTTCATTGCAAACAGAGAATTTAGTTAGCACACCTGAATGTCCAAAAAGGTAGAATTTGCAAGAGGCCGTACCTTCCCAGACTGCATGCTGTCTTTTCAGAAGCCCACACATGTGCAGTTAAGCAGTTCTAAGTTGTCTGGATGGTACCAGGCATCAGCAGGCCCATCGCTAATGCATTGAGAGTCTACTCCTTACTAGGAATACACACCAGCTGCGAGAAGTTGCACTTGTGAGCCCTAAAGGCAAGCCCACCTCTGGGTCGCTGTGTTTTCTTCCTCAGCGGCAGAGTAGAAAAAGAGTCCCCCTAGTGTTCTGAAGGGGGCTGAGGCTGGAGAACTGCAGACAGCACCCTCCTGCTTTCCACAACTTGGAACCCAGAACCTGGGGAGCCCTGGCCATTTCCCCAAGAATCATTTCCAGGACCCAGGATGAGCTGGGGGAACCTCTCCTTTCCTTCCTACGTCCCCTCTAGCTGTGCTGGAGAAGCCAAAGGAATCTGCATCACCTCTTAGGAGAAAGTTTGCACACAACCCAGCCCATCACCGGGAGCCAGGAGGTCCCACTCAGGCAGCTCCCACTGGGCTGCACTCCGGCCCTCCCTCCTCCCCTCCTTCGGAAACCTGTCCACCCTACCCGGGGCTAGGGCCTTTCCTCAGCACTCTCAAAATCCCTCTAAGACCCACATCTGGATGACTTCCTTGCCTTCCTGGAATCGAATTAGCAGACCAGGCTCCTTGGAGGTGTTCTCCACAAGCAATTTTCACTGAAGTCCGATACCCTGGAGATGCAAAGGTGCTAGGAGAGGGCACAGCGAGGTGTGAACCTCTCAGCCCTGTTCCTTCTCCTTCAGCATTTTTCCCCAGTGAGGCCTCAGGATGCCCTGAGTAACAGTTCATGGCACCCATTTGCGAGAGCCGAAAAAGAAGCCACAGCCTGCTCTTTTGCTGATGCAGAGCTCTCCTTATCTTCAGCCTATCAAAGCTGATCCTGAGTGGGAAGCTGGGGGATCTCTGAGGAAAATTAGCCCTGGGCAGTGCCCTCACTTAGTGAAAAGGCACCCTGGGCTGGGTCGGCTCAGGCTCTAGGCGTTGAGACGCCCCACCTGCCCCCGTACCCCAGCCCCGGGATCCCCTGGAAGGCAGCCAGGCAGGGCTCTCTCCCTCGGGGCCCTTACATAAGGCCCTGTAAAACTTCCCTGACATTCACGGAAGACGTAAGCTGCTCTTCTGCTCCCTCCGGAGATCACGCGAAGGGGCCGAGCGACAAAATTCATGATTCAGAATTCAGCAGAAACCTGCTCCAGCGAGGTCCCTCCACACGGGCACAGGAAAACCCAGCGCGATTAAACAGGGCCACCGAGAGCTGGCCTGAGCGCGGGGTACAAACCGTTCCCTCCGAAGTGACCCATTTACAACCCGATGCTGCTGCGGGAAGCTTCGGACTCAGAAAGGACGGGCTGGCGGCAGAGGCCCCAGGGCGGCGACGGGAACAAGGCACCGGGCGCAGTCGGCGGCCAGGACGCACAACTCGGGCGCCCGCTCCAGCGGCGACACTGCCCGGGCTCCCCAGACACCGCTGCCCTCGGGCCTGCAGAGGGGATCGCGGGCTCCGGCTGCGCGCCCCAGGTCGCCCTCTCTGCAGCCAGAAGCCGGGAAAAGTTCTCCGCACCAGGACAGGCAGCGGGGGCGCAGGGACCGCGGGAGCC
>NW_004955405.1:42242810-42299206 GCF_000276665.1 Chinchilla lanigera
GCTCCCGCGAGCTCCCCGCGTGCACCGGGCCCGGGGCTCCCCGGCGCGGCGCGATCCGGGTCAGGCGTTCGGGGTCCCTTACCCTAGGGTCCCCTCCCCATCTCCCCAGGCCGCCACCTCCCCGGGCTCGCGGGCACAGCCTGGAGGATCAGGGACCCAGCCCGGACCCCCACTCAGCGCTCTCACCCCACCCCCGCCGGAGCGACGCCGCGTGGCCACCGAGCCCCGGCGGACCCGAGGGAAGACAGGGTGCTCGGGACGCCGGGCCTCACCGCGCGGGCGCTGGGACGCGCGGTGCCCGCTGCTCCCGCAGGCGTCGCCGCGTGCAGGAGGCGGCTGGGGGATGAAAGAGCAGGCGACATCCTAGGGACCGGCAGTGTGCAAGTTGCGCTCAGCGCCGCCTTCCGCAGCAGCCCGGCCGGACGCCGGAAAACAAGGGATCATTTTTATGTTTTGCGGGCCGCGTGTCCCTCCTTCCAACTATTCCTCCTCCCCACTCCAGCCCCCGCCCCGGAACCGGGTGAAGTTAAAACCAGAATGTGTGCCTTCTTTTTGTTGATTGCCTAGCTTCCCTCCGTTCCCGGTGCAAAACGCGTTATTACTCGGCGTTCACATCTTAATAAGGGGAAAGGAGGCGGGACCTGGAATTTACAAGCAAAGCTGGAATAATTGAATTGCATCACTAGCTAGAAGACAAGCATGTGAAGAAGAAGGGTTTCCATTACCGTCACCCCAGCGAGCGCGCCGTCTGCGTCTTAGGAAAACACTGCTGGTCAGGGTGGGGCGGGGTCCACGCTGGGCAGCGGGCGCAGAGGACGCGGGCCGCTTCCCTGGGCGAGCTCGCAGATCCCACGTCCTGGGGCAGTAGGCACCTCGGATGCGGAAAAGCTTTGCTCCATCAATTCAAGGTAGCAGTTTTTAAGTCAGTGGCATATGTCATGCTGCAAAAGGTAGGAACGCTGTCAGACTGAAATACTCCACAAACCCAGCTCTGGTTAGTTTGTATGTCAAAGTCCACATTGTAAAACTCCCTTTGAAGCCTGTAAAACTTCTAAACTCCCTGGCCCGAGCAAATTATATATATATCCTTAGGTTGGATATGGATTGCCTAGGAATTATAGCTTTTTGACATAAAGCAAGATAGAAATGTCTTAAAAGTATTTCAGCTATGACATAATATAGTACAAGGAATGCAGAATAAAATATGCACAGTGATATATCTGTTATTTCTAAAGAATCAGCACAGCTTTTGCTAAGAACTAAGAAATATAAAAATATTGCCCTTTCTAAACCAACTGTTGTCTCTTTATCTCTTCATGAAGATACGCAGAAGACAATGCACCGGGTCTCATTTTTTTTATTAGGGTCAAGGAGACCCAATCCTAAGAAACACGAGGTCTTGAAATAACCACTAGAGGGCCCTATAGGCATCGCAAAGAGGAAGCCGGTAAACAGGGTCACCCCGGGGGTGGGGGGAAATCTGGTCCCATTTTCTGTGCCCCTAACAGAAGTGGGATCAGAAGATAAATAAGGAGCGTGATTTGGACACAATCAAGTTTTATGTTTAAAACACCTGGTAAATCCAAGTTTGACTCAGAAGCCAAGAATTTCTTCCTGCCCCGCCCCCCCCAAAAGAAAAAAGAAATAAAGCCAACGCAATGAGTTCTACCTTTCCAGACAGGACCTACTTTCCTAAGATGTGGGGACTATTTGCCAAAGGCTTGGCACATCTTCCAGAGCTCGGGGTAGATGATGGAGTCCCCTCTGCTGACTTAGGTGAGGTTGGGCCAGGCCCCTCCTGGGCAGAGCGCTGGTGGCCCCGCCAGACCAGGCGCCCGTTGCTTAGTGCTGCGGAATGGGGGGTGTTGGTGGCAGGGACGGGTGGGTCAGGGGCCAGGAGACACCCCCTGATGTAAAGCGGGGGAGATGGGAGTGGACGCTGGGAGCTTCCTGGGAAGGCTGCTTAGCCAGTATGGAAAGGTTGCAATATCCTAACAACAATGCTGTATTTGTCAAAGCAACTAAAGATGAGAGCGGATCCTGCAAAAGCTGCCCAGAATGTTTTTGCAGGCTTCAATATCTAGCAATCAAATTGTCAGGGCTTTGGAATCCTTCACAGTCGCATAATATCTTTCCCACATCTCCGCGGTTAGTAAGGTTAAGATGCCCTTTATGAGGGTGAAGAATGCAAACAGCACTCAAGTAGCACAGACAGGGAGAAGCCTAATTTTCCTTCAACCCGTTCTGGCTGGAGAAATATCTGCAAAAATGCTCCATCTAGACACGCTTCAAGTGAAAATTTAAGCATCAAGCATGGAACATTCCCCTGTCATTCAGGCCAATAAGCACACGACATTCCTGAACAAAACAAAATATCTGCATCAGGGCCAAGTAGGAAAGGAGCCGCTTGCTAGCTGAGGAATTAAAGAACATTGCAAAAGCCACCAAATTAACACTAATGGAAGTGTGATTTGAACATAATTTATCTGAAAACAAAGCAAGTCCAGAGTTGAGGCAGGAAGCAGGGAGTGTGCGTAGCGTCTTTCTTTGTGGAATGGAAAATATGTTATGCTCACATCATCATGTTCGTTAACCAGGCTGCATACAGGTGTTCTCAAAATAGCATTATTAATTTCCAAAAGACTTGCCATCGCCAACCTCAGAGCCAGCTAATTAGAGCAGATTTGGCTGCAGCTGGAAAAGCCCATTGTCTTTAGGGAAGAGGGTTTGTCCACTCAAGGGCTCTAAAGGCCCATCTGAGTAAAGCTTGGTTGGGTCGACAGCTCCCTAATCACCTTATGATAGAATGCCAAAATGGGGAGGCAGGCAGGAAAAAATCAATTCGAAAGAGGTCAACCCAAAAGACAAAGCGAGCTCTTCCCCTCAGGTCCTGGCCCCAGGAGGAAAGGGGACCTCGAGCTGCTGGGGCATGAGACCCCAACACCAGAGTGAAAAATGACTCAAGCCTGGGTAAAGGCACCAAAGTTCCAAAATAGAAAATGACAGTGTATACCTTTAGGAGCTTTTAAATGAGAAGTCCTGTTTAAAGGGTAGGTACAGTTGCACAGATCTTTTTGCAGTTCCTTTCTTTTTTCCTCCCCTCTCTATTTAAGAGAACTGTACAGCAGGGCATCTCAGACCCTAATGTGTGGGCAGATCACCTGGGGAACTTGTTAAAATGCGGACACTGCTTCAGTAGGTCTGGGGTGGGGCCTGAGAGTCTGCTTTTTTGACCAGCTCCTGCCCCGGCCACATCTTAGTAGGTCCATGAGTCACTTTCCCATTGCTAACACACCATACCTGACACCCACAACTTAAAGGAGGAGGTTGAGTTTGGTTCATGGTTTCAAGGATTCAGTCCACGGCTGGCTCCAAGGCAGGAGCATCGTGAAAGAAGGGCGTGGAGGAGGACAGATGTTTAGGTCTTAGCAGCCTAGAAGCAGGGTAGGTAAGAGCACCTGAGAGAAAGGGGCAGGGACTGGACATAGACCCAAGGCCATGGCCCATGACCCACCCAAACACACCCAGAAGTGTGTTTGACTGACCTCGTAGGCATTTCCTAATCCAGTCAAGTAGGTGTGTGTGCAATCACGGTCACAGAAGGATACAGAGACGCTGGGTGGTAGGTGGCAGCATATTTTCCTCGTTTCCCAGCCGAAGAGGACTTGGTGATTAAGACGACTCAAAAGGCAAGCCCTGAGACAAGGATTTGCAGGTGGAAGGTTAATTGGAAGCAATTCCAGAAAGCAGAATTTTATGACTAGAATCCACCGCCCCATTTTTTGTGTTGAAACTGAATCCCCCATGTGCTCATACTTAAAGATAGGACTTTTAGGAGGTGACATCAGAAGGATGGAGCCCTTGTGCTTTATAAGGGACAATGGCCATTATACAAAGTCATGCAGGAGTGGGCTCACTGTCCTGCTCTTCCACCCAGGAGGACACAGCACTCACCCGTCTCCCATGGAACAGTGTCACCGGAAGACCCCTCCCCACAATGAATCCGCCAGCACCTCTATGTTGGGTGTCACAGCCTCCAAAAATGTAAGAAAAATATTGTTTTTTTTTTAATAAATTACCAAGTCACAGTGTACATTTTAGTTGGGTTTTCACTTACTTGCATTTAAAAACATCCTAACCAGCAGGAAACAAAAGCCTACTGCCAAAAGATCCTCCCTATTCCTGGATCCTGGGTGAAATTGCAAACAGTCCTGGAAGGGCACAGGGAGCTCCCTCTCCTCCAGAGAGTGAAATTCCATCTGGAAATCATCTGCTGTTTTGTGCTTGCTGTGAACGGAGACCTTGGATGTTCTCTGAGCATCGAGCTGCGGTTCCCACCCTCCTCCCAACACCCATAGGTGGTTTGTTCTTCCAACTCCCACTTCCCTTGGCCTGATTATCATTCTAGCTCCCTGCTGAGTCTGGGGCTGAATCCTGAGAGCCAGCCGTGTGCTTGTAATCTCTGCCAGTGTCCCCACCGTAGGAGACCTGGCTTTCACCCTGGCAGATCTACATTCTGGCACGAACTTGCCCAGCAAGCGCTGATGGGTCAAGGTTCCTGTTGCAGGTCCTGTCTTCCTTAAGGAACTGGGGCCTCTGGCTTTGATTTCTGTGTGTTTGACTGGAGTGTGTAGCGCTCACAGACTGGGGAATCTGGGCTGATGATCACTGTGTGGAGGGGGAAGATAGCTCTGTCCTAGTTAAACTGCGAATCCCAAGTCTTATATTGGTCTCTTCTGTTATGGAGATCAGAGCACGTCCTGCACAGGCCTGTGGGGTGGGAGCAGCTGAGAGTGCAGACTGAGAGAAATGTGGATGGTCCCAACCCTTGAGAAACCCTTGGTCTCAAATCCAGCTCAGGAGACACAGCACTGACTCTGATGAGCTGAATGACCTCCCAGATTTAAATAAACACAGAGGAGCGTTGAGTATCCTCAAGCGTGCATCCAGGGCTGCGGTGCCATGAACTAGGAAGAGACACCACCACGGTTCACCTGGTCGTTGGAAGGCTTAAAACAGGAGGAGGCTCTGGGTGGGAGGATGTGTCAAACCACCACATGTGAAGGGAAGGGGTGTCAGGCTACGAGAAACAGCAGAGACACTAAGTCAAAGGTGTAATTGGCTAAGATAAAGCATCTACTTAAAGGACTGGAAAGCTAGGTTAGGCCTGGAACTACTGACACAGAGAAGCAGTGTTCCTACTATGTGTCAGCTGCTGCGCTGACCACTGGGGACTTAGTCAAAACACAGCTTTTGTTTGTCTAGTGGCTCTCAGTCCAGTAGAGACACAGGAAAAGCCTTAACTATGCATGGACTACAATTACTGCATCTCCTCAGTCACCAAGCCCTCTTCTTCCTACCCTCAAAATGGCTTTCAAACCTGTTCCTCTTGCTTCCTCCAAAAATTGCTACCTTAGCTTATCTCCGACCTTTTCTATATCTGACCCTTCTCCCTCAGCAAAACTTTCCTGCCTGTCCGCAGCCTCCTGATACTCAGCTCATTCCAGGTTAAAGTACTAAGTAGATGGCTTCCTTCCACAAAGTCAATCCGAGCATTCTTCTTATTAACTTCTGCTTACTCCTTTCTTATTTCTTCTAGTTCTTTTCCAAATATACCAGTCATTCTAATTGGACTCTGTAGGATGTTAGTCCCAGCCTGGTGTTTGCAGAGTATCCAAGAGGAAAAGAGCGGATTTCTCTGCAGACTCCAGAAAAGAGAACCAAGGAAAACCTGAAGCACAGAGCTGCACTTGGAAGCCACCAATGCCTGAGTCCTGAGGGCATAGCTGGGGTTGAGGAGAGAGGAAGAGACCAAGGACAATGCAGAATCTCTGAATGGTGACTTACGGTGGCATCGCAGTCTTTGAGGTGCATTCACGAAACAGCTCATCTGATCACACTCACCCTGCAAAGCTGCTACTGTAGCAGCAGCGTGGCGACCCCTTCACAGGCTGCATAACCAGGACAGAAAGCGGACTGGGTTCCAAACAGTAACAGCAGGAGTGGATTCCAGACAGTAGTGTGTTGCTAGAATCAGTCCCTTTCGCTGCCGTGCCACATTGCCCCTGTGAAGGGGGGACAAATCAAGGAGACTGTAACAGAGGATCAGACGGCTTCCAGATACATCTCGGAGCCACTAGACCAAAGCTGAGAGCTTTTTAAAGGTAGTTCACAGCTTGGCCAACGGTCTGAAAAAGAATACGTAAGCTGCAGAAGAATCTCTTATGTTTCTGTTCCTGGATGTCTAATACAAACCTCACCTACATCACACAGTTTAGACCCCTTGTCGTCCATCTGGGCCTTCTGAGGGACCACCCGGCTCTTCTCCCAGTCACTGTTCCAACTTCACATACACTCCCGTCCACTTTTTACTGACTCGCTGTAGACTTTAATTTTTCTATTTCCAGTTTGTTTCTCATTCTCTTCCTTAAAATCCTTACTTATGTCATCTGTCTCCATTTTAATTTCATTTTCTTTGCCTTGACATCTTGGCCTTTCTGCTCCAGTTTTATTGATGTCAAGCAGACTCTAAAATATTACCTTATTTCCTGTAGTAGATCATTTTGAAGGAATTCCTTTCTCCTGGAATCTTTAGGGTATTCTTTTCCTTTTCCTTCTTCTGCAGTGTTTTTTACTGGCTGTTTCCTGCTCATTTATCCTCATCTAAGAACAAATCCACCCACACCCAGTGTTTACTAACTCACTGAGCTGATGGATTTCCCTTGGCCCAATTCTCAGAGTGGTAGTTCTGAGCAATTTTTCCAGATCTGAGGCTGGACAGCAGTTTGATACACACAATAGCTCTGGCCCAAAACCTCTCCCATAGCCGACTTGCACTGTGTACAGCTTTGAAGAATTGAGAGTTAAACTTCTCTGTCCCCGACTGGCTCTCCGAGGGTTTGAACAAGTGGAGTGTGTGCAATTTGGGTCACCATGCTATCTTGGTTACTTTTCTCTCCTTGCTGAGACAAAATATCCAATGCCCAAAATGAAGGAAGGAAAGGTTTATTTAGCTCACAGTTTGTGGAGGTTTCAGTCCATACTTGGCTGGCTCCAAGGCAGAGTGGCACATGGCAGAGGGCAAATGTTCATGGCGGCAGAACACAGCAAAAACAAGAGCAAAAGGGAGGAATGGCGGCAAGCAGCCTCTTTCCGTCCCTTACTTTGTAAACAGGCTACCCCCACCTAAGGGGCGTGTAGCTCTCACATAATCTCCATGCCCTCCTCTTCCACAGGCTCAGGATGTATACAAAGTAAGCATCCTGGCTCCCCGGTGAGTCACTTAGCCAAACCCCTAGACTCCACAAGTTGACACAACGTATCAACCATAACACTTGCCTTTCTCTCCCTGTGGTTCCCTGTTCTGATCTACCAATGGGATTACACCTTCCAGACTCTACTGGGCCTGACCAAGAGTTTCTCATGCTGGGGAAGGCGGTGGAGCTATGGTGACAAGGCTGCCCACAAGTTTCAGGTAATGCGCAGTCGGTGGAAATCCTGACTCAACTGGCCACACACTTGACCGTGTTATTGTGTTGTGCAGGTGCTGCTTGCTGTGCCACCGCATGGGAAGAGTGTTCCAGTAGGGAACCATGACAGGCAATGTGTGACTGGCCAAGGCTCTTTCATGCTTGTGAGGAGAGAGGTGCAGCTAGCTTTTCCTTGCACTGTGGCTCTAGGGCATTTGCATCTGAGCGGTGGCCTGGGAAGGATCTGCTTGATGGTGTCATTTTAGTGAAGAACCCATACTCCAGCTTCCCAGCTGAAGCTGACTAGAGTTGCGTGGGACACAGGAATGCAGGTGCTGATTCTTTCTCTAGGGCAGTTGCCCTCTTCCACAGAGCCCAGAAAGATGGACTTCGAACTGGAAGACCACCACAGCCTGCAGATTAGCCTAAGTGGATCATCACTCAGGAGTCATTCTCCCATGGAGACTAACGTGGGAATGACTTCACTTTTTTCTACGCAACATAAGTTCATGCCAAATGCTGTGGGAACTGACAGAGGTGTTGGTTTAGTTTAAATCAGCTCATTCAGCTAGGATGGATTGAGGGCCCGCTCTTCACGTGGGTACCCAAGAGGCAGAAAACACAGCTGGCATCTCCAACAGAGGAGTCATCTGGTGGGAGAGACGAAGACCAAGCAAATGAACACTAAACATACGCACAACTGTTAAATGGGGAAAACCCTGCAATCAAAGGAGAGAACTGAAGTTGAGAAAGAGTCTGAGTTGGAGTTCAGGAAGTCTTAGTGAGGAAGAGACATGGAAGCCAAGGAAATTCATGAGGACAGAATATCCCAGCTAGAAGGGACAGCGAGTGGAAAGCAATGAGGCCGAAGAACTCACATGATCAAGAGACTAATGATCAGCAGTGTAGCTGGAGCTCCCTGAGTAGGAGGGAACGTCCTGAGAGAAGAGTGGAACATGGACAGCTGTTCAGGGCACTCAGGGGAAGCAATGAGAGTTGGATAGGTGACTTCCAGATGACAGCGTGGGCCCACTGAACTGAGCACCCATTAATGCTGATCCGAGTCAGCGCCGCGCTCGGACTTGCTCCAGCCACGTTCTGTTTGTCCCACACTCTTGTCTCTGTTAGGGAGACGCGGGAAACCCAGTTTAACTTTCCACTGGTTCTCTTCAGCTGCATTTCTCTAACCGAGTGAGGGACTTGTGCACCCTCCTTGGGTACCCGCCCCTGGACGCTCAGCCTGGGAAAGCCTGTGCTCCATGCAGGGTGATGTGAAAACAGGCCACAGAACCTTGAGTCTGAATTGAGTCTCCCTCGGTCCCTCTGTCTCTCTGTCCCTCTGTCCCTCTGCCTCTCTCTCTCTCTCTCTCTCTCTCTCTCTCTCTCTCTCTCTCTCCCTCTCTCCCTCTCACCCCTCACCAACCGAGATTCCATTCTGGGAGATCCATGGCCCATCCCAGTACCTTCACACAGTCTTAGTTGTCAAATCATTCTCCCTTTTTTATTCGTCCAAGGCATACACCTGGACTTCTTTTTCTTGAAGCCCTCAGCTGTTCGAGTGATAGCACCTACTTGAGCCATCTTCAATTCTTCCAACAGAATGTCCATGGGTGTTTATTAGAGCTCACCTATTCTCTTCTAGGTGTACTTGAAATGAATTTCCTGTTCTTTAGGCCTCGGTAGGGAACATGCTTTTGCTATGTTTGATCCTCCCAGGGAAGCAATATTCAAATTATAAAAAATAATCAAATCATTCTGTTCGGCTTTCCTTTTGCCAGACTAATTTAAATCCATAAGCCCTTTCTTCTTTGGGTCACATATTTAAGCCCTATATATTTAAAGGGCTTTCAAAGGTGAGTCTTATTATTTATTAGGGTAAAGGCTTTCCAAAAACAATACCAGCCTCAAGGACACAATTCTTTGCAATTTTATGGCACTTAACTTTGGTCTTCCAGCGCTTTTTTTGTACATACATTATCTTACTGTGTCCACTTAATGACTCTGTGAATTAGGGAGGATGGATGTTATTTTCTCTCTGGGGAAAAAAAAAAATAGAACACAACTCAGCCTTGATTTACTCTGTGGAGATGTAAGATTGAGCTGGACCTGCCTGAGGCTTTACCCATCCCTGTGCCCCCACCTCAGTGTTCAGCTGCTCTGCTTCTCCACGGAATGCCTCAGCCTTTTATCAAAGGTCATCCCGGGATAATAATAGCCAACCTTTCTTGAGCATTTAATATATTTCAGATGCTGTGCTCCCTAAGTGCTTTGCATGCATTTTATCTTTCAACTCCCATGACGAGGGAGATAGTTCTATTATTGTCCTTGCTTTTCAGAGGAGTAGCATGAAGTTCTGAGAGGTTAAGGGAGGCACCCCAGACCCCATAGCTGGTGTGCCAGAAGCCTGAGACCCTTAGCCCATCTACTGCCCAAGACTGAGCTTTGGGCATCTCACCTAGGTGTCTAGTGTGAGATTCATGGTGAGGGCATTGTCTGCCATCCCACTGGATGTTCCTATATAATGACTCTTTTTGGAAAAGTCTCTCAAAATACATTACTGACAATAACATGTTTTCCCAGAGGAAAGAGTTGGTTGTTGCTAGTGTTGGGATTTTTGTACTGTATTGTCTTTTGACTTTCAGCTAATGAAAAGATATGTCATAGTGAAAACCAACCACAGTTGGGAATTAGAAAGATCTGGCTTGGAATGTGTGCTGGGAATCAGAACCAGAAGGGGTTGGGAGCAGCTCTGCTGCATGGTTGTGCTGTGACTTCAGATTTGTTGCTTTATCCTTGAGTCTCAATTTACTTACTTGTTATAGTAGAGATAGTAATAACAAACATAGAGATCATGATGAGTGTTGGACATGATATGAAAAAATATCATTGTTGTAGTAATGTGTCTTTTTTTCTAGCCAACTCTGAACATCCTATTGGAAGTCTCGGTGGTCCCCATTACTTTGGTCTTAGGGGGGGCCCATTACTTTGGTCTTAGGCAGGGCCCCAACTTCTGATGTGGAAACCAAACCACGATATACATCATCAGCTGGAGCTCTTAACTGTGGGCAAAAAAGTTGGCCCTGGGTGACAAAGCAGAAGAGGGCTGCTGTAGGGATTGCTGGAGGTGGCCAGGATTAGGGACAATGGCCCATACCAGCCTGGGAGCTGGCCTGCTGGGGAAGTGCTACCTGCTGCAAGGTGCTGATTCTGGAGTTACGGCCATCAGGGACACAGCTCAGATGCCACTTGTGTATGAGGGACCCACCTGCATCTAGTGACCCCAACAAGAGGTCACCAGTGCCCCCCCATGGCCTCCTACCTGATGTTGTCTCCCCTGGTGGCTAAAGCTGAGGCCACAGGTCTGTACCAGGCTGCAAATGAACCTAGAGAAAGGTGTGAGAGACTTCTACCTTGGGAAGTTGGACTCACTGGGGAGAAGGTGTTACTCCGATACTACATGGTGTTTAAAGGAAAATAAATGCCCAAATATCCCTGATTGGGTGGATGTTCCCTCTCTGTGCTATCCAGCAGCTAGCGCATGAGCTGCACTGATCAAGGCTGAGCTAATTTGTCCCCACCAGGATTCTGACATTTGAGAAAGCAAAGCAGATGTAAAGCATCAATTACAGATAGTTCTCAGTGGCCGTGGTGCAAGTACAAATCTGGAGCGGCAGCAGGGACTTCCCAGGGATGACAGTACCCACAGCATCCCAACCAGACTCTCCGGGAGCCACAACCAAGGCCAGTTTATGGTGTTAGTTTCCTCTAATTTCTTCCTTTGCTTAAGCCAGATTTGCTATGGCTCCCAGCTATTCATTCCGGAAGCTATGTAGTAACCTTCCAATAAAATCATTTTTGCCTCATGTTTGCAACCAAGAACAGTTGTTGGTACAGAATTTTGAGCTAACGAGTGGGTTGCAGGCAACTGTCGGCCGTTAGGGGAAAGGGAATAATCTGCCGCTGTTCCTGGCCTAATTGGAGCTGTGAGACCTGGCAGACTCAGGTATGTAGTGGTCTCCGAGAATGTTCACTGCCGCAGTGTGAAAGGAATCGTTGAAACAGTCTGACATGTTTTGTTTCAGAAAGAAATCCAACAGAGCCAAAAAAAATTTTTTTTAGTTTATTTTGCCTCCATCCATGTGAGATAAAGAGGGGAAGGCTATTACAGTGCTTTTGGTTTATCAAAGGAACTTTATGAGTATCTGTAGCCTTTATAAAGTGACAGCGTCACTCTCTATATTATTTATAGGCAGAAAATAATTAAAATGGGAAAGACAACGGAAAGCAATGGAAGAGGTTAAATACAAGTTTTTCGGGCCACTGCAGCCATCTCAAGTTTGAGTGGTTTACAAGACTCTTTTGAGATGAAAATATGTTAATATGTACAGCATCATCACACTCAGTAATATCTGCTCTTTTATAGCTGAAGGAAAGAGGGAACATTTTATCTCCTTTCTCTTGAGTTCTCTGTCATTGGAGAGTTTATCCTTAAGCAATGTGGCCCCATCAGTTCACACTGCAGTGGGAAAGGCCGGTTTGGGATGCTTAAAACTTAATGACATGAGAAAGAGAAAGTCAAACAGACAAGGCAGCAATTGTAGGAAAGCTACATAATGTACTCCCTCTCTCCATGCTGACCTCTACCCTGCCCCAGTCTTCTTTATCTTTGAGGACAGAGGTCTGAAGGCCAGAAGTCCTTCTTCAGGTATACTGGCCAAAACTGGCTGGATCTAAGCTGGCTGTCAGAGTGACCTCCAGACCATGCCTAGAATTTATTAGAATAAAATTCATTAGAGAATTTCATTAGAATAGGATTTCCATGCCAAACAACATACTCCACAACTGCGTTGGCCAGAAACACCAAACCATAAAAGAAAGAGAAAAGACGTGGTACCCAAGACCCAAGAAGTCCCCACCTATTTCAGGAAAAGATGTGGATTCCTCTGTGTCTTAGTGACTTTTCTTCTTGCTGGGACAAAATACCCAACACCCACAAGTTCAATGGGAAAGGGTTACTTTGGCTCACAACGTGTAGAGGTTTCATTCCCTAGCTCACTGGTTCCAAGGCAGGGCAGCATGGCAGAGGACCATCGAAGAGGAGAAACAGTCCATGGCAGGGCAGCAGGAAGCAGCAGCAAGGAGCTTAACTTTCTCTTCTAACCCATCTAGGTGACAAGCCTGTTGATTGATGCCACCCACACCGAGGGTGGGCCTTCCCCTTATCCACACCCAGCACTATGCTTAAACAATCAGTGGACTTAGTTATCACACACTCTGAATGCATGTTCACACACCCATGATCCAGCCACTTCCAAAAGGCCCCACCTACAATCATGAGGCTTTGAGGGGTCAACTAGATATGAGCCATAACACTCCCCCTTGTTAGCCTCTGCCCTTTTCTCATTTCTGCTACTCATTGTCTATGAATCTGAACCCCAGCTGTGTTGAGATGTTCACTCGTGAGCTAAGCACTCTATCCTTTGACCACTGAATGAGACTTGTCTCACTGATGCTTAGATTTGGTTTCATGATTGGTTGCTCTCTTCCCAGAAGGGGCCAACAAATTCTTGGTAAGAAGAACATGTCAGTTTTGGAAATACAAGAGCAGAGCATGAGAAATTCAGGGACTCTGGATGCAAATGTGAAGAAATAGGAGGACATCCTCATATCTCCAACAGTTTTGCTCAGAACTCAAGAAACCAGGGCATTTGACTGACTGCAGTTATGTAAAGTTATCTATTACAGCTGAAAACTAAAGAAAAGCTTGATCCTGTGGCTTGATAAGAAAACAGTGCCTGTGGAATCGATAGCATCACCACATGTACTTTGTATGAACTAAGCTATTATGAAAATAATGGTCCCTCACATTGGAATAGGATATAGGAGAAGATTTGGAGTGCTGGGAGCTCCCAGTCTTCAGAAGCTGTTTATCTCAGGCTTGAAGGCAAATGCCTTGCTCAAGGGCAATGTCTTTGAAGAAGAAGCAAGTCCTGGATAAGGGGTCCATAGCTTTTTGTAGACTCTTTTTCCCATGTGCTTTGTGACGAAAGTTCAATCAAAGCTCCAATCTGAGTGGAAAAGACTCTCACACGGTGATTTGATATAGGTGTGCATACTGGAGACTACATAAATGTGCTAGCCCAAGGACCTGTGAGGAGCCCTAATTGATAGCATGGCTGATTGACCAAAATGTACATAGTACCTTTTATTTTGCTTTTCATTTATAATTTGGATTTCTCATATAGGAGAAACCATACAATATTTAAACTTGTGTGTCTGATTTATTTCACTTAACATTATGGTCTTCAGGTCTTCAGGTGTATCCATTTTTTTTTTTTTTTTTTTCCTAGTACCAGGGATCGAATTCCTGACCTTGCACTTGCCAGGCAGGCACTGTGCCGCTGAGCTAAATCCCCAGCCCCTGGTGCATCCATTTTCAATGAATCAAGTTTGTTCTTTTTTATAACAGCTAGAAAATAGGAAGTAGGGGATAGATCTTTTGCAAAAGAGAAGATACCAAGAGATGGGGGAAGGGTTGAGGGAAGAAAGCGGAAGGAAATGAAGAAAGAATCAAGGTGTGTTTTGTGCGTGTATTAACTACCCAAGATGAACATAACCATTATGTACTGATTAAAAAAATAAAAAAGTATATACACACACAAACACGCATATGCGCATATGCATAAAGACACTCCCAGAATGTTCTTGAAGGCCTCAACAATTTACTTAAACTCCAAGGATACTTCTTCCTTCCACTCTACTGTCTCTTTCTCATGCCCCATCCGCAATATAGTGCGATTTTCCAGTGACAGAGGAGGGAACATAATGAGATCAGTGTATGTGAGTCTATGTGAGAAAACAAGGGTGACACCACTGTGGTCTTGGAGGAGAGTGCAGGGGGCCACTGTACCATGGGTAGGATTCAGAGAGCATCAGAGAGCCTATGCTCAGTGCTAAAAGACATTCTATTAGTGAGTGACAATCTTCTAAAGTCTTAAAATATGGATAATAAAGATATGACCGTCTTTCCTATTGTGGTGAAATTTCCCGCTATAAGAGCCTAAGTGGGATACCATTCCACTTCCATTAAGGAAATGACAAGGACAGATGTTCCCTTTGTCTGGAAGCTAGAACATGGCCACTCGATCCAGCGTGGCCAGCTGGAGGCCACAGAGCCCAAGGGAGACGGGTGCAGCTTTCCAGCAGTGGGGGTTCCTGGTCAATCGGACTGGCTCTCCATCTGTCCTTGCCTGTGGCCTCGGCTCCCTGGACCCATACTTCTTGCCGGCCTTGGCAGGCAGTTCATCCGCCTTCCCTTCCCCATGCCCTCCTCTGCCCAGCTTAATCAGAAATGGTTTCTGCCATTTGTAACCCAAACTCTGCCCTCAGGAAATACTCACTGAGCCACGCTTGCCACAAAAAGGACCCTAAAAATAGAAGTGACTCTCTCTCCTGATCTTTATGATTTTGTTAACTGATATAAAAATCTCCATCAAATATGATTGTATTTTAATCTGTTTTGGAATGGCCCCTCCAATCACTTAGTCACCCCAGGGTCTCTGTAGAAGCTTCCCTGCCCTTCTCTGTCAGTTTGTTGTACTAACAAAATCAGAAGTTTCGGAACTAACTGGAAAGAGCTAGTGGCATCTGACACTTGGGCCAGAGAGTTTGGCTGGTTCGTGCAAAGTGATCTACCTTTCGCTCCAACATTCAGAAATTCTGCTTAAAATCCTAAAAGTCGTTTTGATTGAGACTTTGAAGAGTAATAAGATATATCTCAGCATTGCTTCCCATTTTATTTTCTACACTAAAGCCATAGGCTTCGTTGCTTATTGGTTAATTTACGAAACCTAATGCAGAGTTGTGGTGGCTTTGAAATTGTGAAGTAGCTTTGGTGGAGGACATCAGTAAACCAGGAGGCCCCAGCTCCCTGCAGCACCGCTCACAAGGCCAAGGTATGGAGCCAGCCTGGATGTCCACCACAGAGGAGTGGCGAAGACGGCTGAATTTATGTGAATGCCTGGGTGTTGTTCAGCCATGAAAGAAGGAAACCTGTTATTTGCAGCAATATGGATTAAGCTATTATGCCAAGTATGGAAGGACAAACACCACAGCTTTTCACTCATTCACAGAAACTAAAATGTTGATGTCATAGAAAGAGGAATGGCACAATGATTCCTAGGGCCAGAAGGGGTGTGTGGCAGTCATGGAGGGACCCTGGGTGATGGGCACCGAAAGATGGTTCCGTGGGATAAGCGAGTGCTAGTGCTTTGCCGCAGAGTAGGGCAACTCCATCATACATTTTATAAGGAACTAGAAGAGGCGCAGAGGCTCCTAACACAAATAATGATGAACATTTAAGGAAATGGAAATGCTGATTACCCTGATTTGATTATTAGACATCATATATTGGAATTGAATTATCGCACTGTACCCCGTAAACACATACAATTATTATGAGTCAATTAAAGGGGAAAAAAAGAAAAAATATCCTCAGTAAAACTGGAAGATAAATTATTGTCAGTTCTGTTGAGCCAAGTGCCTAATGCAGTGATTAACCCCTCAAACAACTACAGCCTGGCTTGCCAAGGACGCGTCACCTCTGCGCAATGCGGAGGTTTCCCAGGGAGAGTGCTGAAGGAGCCCGGTTCTCAGTTGCGTGCCGGTGGGGGTCTCTGCCTCTCTCTCTGGCCCTGCCTGCATCTCAGGAATATCTTAACTGTCCATCTCCATTTCCACTTGACCTCTTCCCCCTCCATTTCCTGGGGAATCAATGAGAGGGAAAAAAACGGGGCTCTTGCTGTTATGGCTGTTTTGTTTGTTTGGGGCTCATTTCCATGAAGGTTGTGTTTATGGTCCAAGCTCATTACACGTGAACTTAAATGGCTCCACAGGTGAAGAGGTCTAAGACAGAGTCTGGGTGCAGTGCTCCCAAGCTCCCGAAACTGCTCCTCCATTGTCACTTGTCACATTGTCACAAACCCCCAGCCCAGGTTTGTTAAATAAAACAATCCCTGCCTGCTCTGGGCTCCCTGCACTGCAAATGATCCCAGGAGGCCTGACTATCCTCTGCTCTCTGTAACCCAGCAGCCAATGTCAGATGGCTTCCACACCGGCCGTGCAGCTGTTCTACTGTCTCTGCAGTCTCCAGCTCCTGAGCTCATTCTCATCATCTAAACCCACCTGAACATGCCTGCCCTGGCTAGCAGGTGGTTCAGAGATGCAACTTAACACAATCTGGTAAGTGAGACGTGAGAGAAATGTGAGAGCTTGGGGTTAGGCTCCATGACTTAGAAAAGATGACAGTAGAAGAGTTGGTCCCTTTCTTTCCTTTGGACGTTGTGATGTTTGCATGCAGTCCCTGGAGTGGCAGAAACGACCCTGTGGCCATAGTTTCACCAGGGACAAAGCCAACACCAATGTATAGTTGAAAATTAGAAGAAATGTGGGTTCTTGGTGATGTTCCTGAATCCAAACTTCTGTGAAGTCACCTCCCTTCAGGATGCTTGAAATTTAAAATTTTAAAGTGTTCTTAAATTTAAGAAGAAGGGAAGAGTCAGTGTTTTCTGTTACTTGTGGCTGAATGTGTCCCAGCACACATATCTCAGGATCATACAGCCCCGTAATCCCCCAGTAATGGGGCCGTAATGGTCAATTTCATGGTTTTTCCACATTCAACTCTATGAGGAAGTATTTGTACCTGTAGCTTCTGTGACCCCCAACTAGCACTCAAAAATACCCAATGGCATGTGGAGCTCCCACCATCAAAGTTGTAATTGTAGATGTGAGGAAATTAAGTCCTAGAAATAGCAACTGTGCATATTGAGTGTGTTCCTACTACTATTGTAGCTGCTTCAGACCACATGTTTTGGGGAAGTTTACTACTAAGAGATCAACAGATCAGTGGCTTGAGGGCAGTGAATGCTGCACCACTGGTAGTCATACGACTTTCCCAGCACCAGCCCAGGACCCACAAAAGTTAAGAATATGTCAGTCCTCAGCCCTTAAGTCATCTACTTAAAGCAAAATTGTCTTCTAAAGGGATGACCCTTAGTCTGAACTCATGTCACAGTTGCAAAACCATAGTAAAGAATCAGTGGACACAGAAGAGGAAGTAGAGGCATAAGCCTGTGTCCAGCAGACACTCCCCTTACTTTTGTACTGGAAATTTGCACTTCAGTGTTGTAGTAGCTGCCTGTGTGTCTCAGTACTACCTTTTCCTGAAGGATACAGGAAGCAATGTGTGTGTTTACCCACTTGGTATAACAAAGTGCAAGGAGTGTGCAAAAGTGGCAAAACAGGATCTGGATCTACCTTTATGCTCCAGCTAACTGGTTTTGTGTATGTTTAACTGAGCATCACAGAGGGTCCAATAGACCCACACCACTCCAGGATTTGTTAAAGAAAAAGTCTTTGTTTGATTTTTCTGGTTGAAGTAACCCAGTTCTGTACAATGGCACATGAAAAATTAGATTTGCAAGTTTTGGAGGAGGCCAAAAGTGAATCATCAGATTACTCATGCATGGATGATGATGAAGATGATCCATTATATTAAAACATGCTTTCATAATAGAAGAACAACATGGAGCACGATGATGGTGATGATGACTTTGACACTGACCATGTGAACTAAAGTTGCTGTGCCAGTGAAATGGAGCAAGAATCAACTTATACAGTCACAGAGAATGCAGACCTCCTTGATTCAGATGACAAAGAAAACAGCAATGTGAGTACATATCTCACTAGTCAAAATGTTGCAAAATGGCCATGCAACTAAATGGAATGACCCCACGTCCAAACTAGGTCTGAAAATATAGTGAGGGTCTTGGCAGAGGTGAACGGTATTGCACAGAGTGCCAGCACTGCCATTCAGTGTTGGAAATTGTATCAGATGAAATGCTACAAGATACTGTGAAATATGCAAATACTGAAATGCAAATAAAACATTTTGTATGCACCAACAGCTGTATTTAAAAGTGTATTCATTATGACACCTCACTAGATGAACTGAAAGCATTTGCATGATGTATTTTGCAGGGATTTCTCATAGTAATCACAGGAATATAAAAGACATGAAAGTTATGGGTCAAAATATGATATAATAATTTGTGCCCTTGTAAATGCGAAGACTTATTATGTTTCCAGTTTAGACATTTATCCTTAAACTCAGCCGTCAGGTCCTTATTCTTATAGCAATAAATCAAATGATGCTATGAACAGACTTGTTGCTCCCACTGCGCAAACTAATTAGAATGCAACTTTCGATAATTGGTTCACCAGTTTCCAATTGATGTTAATTTGCTTACAGAGCACAAGTTGACCAGCACAGGAACTGTACATAGGAACAAAGCAGAAATTCCAAATGAAATGTTGTAATTTCAAAAAGAGGATTGTACAGTACAATATTTGGAGTTTAGAAAGATATAACATTGGTCTCATAAGTGGCAAAGAAAAACACACTGGTACTGCTGATGTCAACATTGCACCATGATAGAAATATTGATAGGGAGACCTAGACAAAAGGGAATCCTGAGATGGAAACTTTCTACAACAAAACCAAGGGCAGAGTGGATGTTATTAGTGTGTTATGCAGTAACTATGATGTCAGTTGAAACACAAAGCATTATCCAATGGTTGTGTTTTAGTCAATCCTAGCTGTATGTGGCATAAATAGTTTGATAGCTTTACAAAGAAAATAGCAAGTGCAAAATACCACAAAGAAATTTTCTTAGGGCATTGGGACTGGAGCTCATCAGAGATCATTTACAGCAGAAGAAAAACAAAATGTTTCTGCCAAGGGAACTATGCAAAAAATTGTGGAGCACACTGGTTAGCTGACAGGTGGACACAGCATCACAAAGACCTACTAGGACAACAGGAAAACAAAAACGATGTCAACTGTGCCCTACAAGAAAGTACAGGAAAAGAAAACATATGTGCTATCAGTGTAAGCAATACTTGTGTATGGAACATGCAGTTATCAAGTGTGAAGACTGCCTTGGGTGTGACAGTTGAAACAAACCTTATTTCTGTGGTAGTCTTTTATTTGTGTTTACATTATGGTTCACATAGCTTTTTATTTTTGATGTTATTTTTTAGGTTCTGTAAGCAAGTACATAACTGACTAAAAATGCTGGTGTCTACAGTATTCTAAAGGCACAATATATATTAGGAGTCTAGTACTTTATTTCACTGATATTTTATGTTCCTGTTGACTAACACTGTATAATAAGAACCTCCTGACAAAACAGCAAGACCACTGAGATGTTATGTTTGTCCTACAAAGAGGCCAGGAAAGCGAAAGACATGTGCTGTCAGTGTAAGCGACACAGTGTGTATGGAATGTGCTGTTGTCATGTGTAAAGACTGCCTTAGGTGTGAGAACGGAAATAAAGACTTTTTTGTAAAGTGCCGTTGGTATTTTCATTGTAGTTTATGTAAGAATTTATTTGTGTTGTTCATTTTTAGACTTTGTACACCAACAACCAGTCAGTGTTGGAAATTTTGATGCTTTTAAAATAAATAATAAGTATTAAAAACTCACTACTTTACTTTTATGAGTTTTTCCTGTTACTTACTCATTGTTTAATATAATAACTCCTAAAATTAAAATTAATAATTCATCAATAGAACTATTTTAAAGAATAAACACGGGTGTGACAGACCCATGTTTCTGTGCCTCAATGACAAAATTAGCTTCATGCTCCAGGGCAGTCACCCTGTGCCAGTAGAATAGAATCCAAGTGGCTCTGAATTTACATTCCATGGAGAAAGCCTCCCATCACTGGCCAGTGTTGGCCTCCTTTACATACTGTGCCCAGGAAGGAGGACTTCACACTTCACCTCTTCACCAGGTGGTCAGCAGTCAGTCCTTTCCCCTAAGAGTAAGCCAGTCAGGTGTTTTCCCTTCTGGAGAAGTTTAGAAACCCTTGTTGGCCCTCATTACCTATAATTCTCCTGTCAGTCTATAACTCACTTTCTGAATCTTCTGGTGCTGCTGCTTCTCAGGAGACAGCTCTGCTCAGGTCAGTGGTGACCTCTAATTTGCAGGACCCAATCCTCCTTTGCATGAGCTCAGAAAGTAGAGATTATGTCCACTTAGTTACTTAAGCACTCTTGGTGCCAGTGTAGTTTCCGGCACATACTCAGTAAATATCTGGGAATGAATTTGGGTTCTATGTCGTATGATGTGTTAGGGGCAGAATCAGTCTAGAATTCAGAGGCTAGAATTCTTGCTAGACAGAGTTTTACAGAGTAGGATTAAAATCAATAATTTTTATATTATTCAAAGAAAGGATCAAAAATGCTTGCTTTTATAAAGAACTAAGTTCCAGAGTGCATTGAACTGGGGTCACTTCTGCTTTTGAACAGCCTTCTGAGCAGTTTCATTCCATCACTTGGGTGCATGGGAGACATTTTCAGGAAGCTTCTTGTGTAGACCTCAGCTTTATTTTGGTTTCCACGTCCTCCCGCAGCTCTTGCAATAATGTTCTGAAAGAACAATTAAGTCCTGAAATTTGACACAGGGCAGGACAAGAAATCTGTTCTTAAAAGTCTATTATCCATCACCTAAACTTCTGGCTAATTATTTCGGCAAACCAAGTAGCCAAAGTGATCATCATCCTTTGCAGAAATGGCCTCAACAGCTAAGAGCCAGGCAGGAAGAGTCAGCTGGGAGGTCCTGCTGTGCGGCCTGCAGTGTCCACAAGACTTTCAGTTCTGAGGCAGCAAATCAGGTTTCTGATTCTTTGTTTGGGTACTAAAACTCATAAAACCCAAAGCAGAAACAAAAGCAGTAGAATTCAAGGCTTCTTTTGAAGAGGACGGGCTCGTGTCACTGCCGACCATGATGGGAAAGACAAATGCGAGCTTATTCCCCAGCGCGACTATGCTGGGATGTTAACCCTTGCATGTTTTAGCTGTGTGGAGGCACTGTGTGATTTGTCAGGGTATCGGGTGCAGAGAAACTGTAGAGGGCTTCTGAATGTCAGTCAGGATCACAGCTGGAAAAGAGGAACTGAACTCGAGGCCTTCAAAGTTGATCAAAATCACTACCTGGACGAGGGCCATGGGGTTAGAAACCTGGGGAACGGGACCAGAATGGGATGAATGTGTTGAGTGGCCTGAGAAAGAGGCTCAGACCAGGTGACGCTGGCACTTAGGGCCGAGGTTGGTGAGCCAGGGAGGCAGTCTCGAGCAGGGCTGATGTCTGGAAACGTTTCTTCTTCACATCTTGGGACACAGATGAGGTGCTGTCATGGGCCAGCCCAGCTTTGCCACTCACCTTTGCGGTCTTCACCTCAGTGTAAAACAAATGGAGGAAAGCTCCCTGGCCCCGTTTGGTTATCCTAAGTTAGATCTCATGGTTGCTTTAGCATAAAACTAAATGTGCTCCTGACCTGCAGGGGACATTTTGCCCTTTGGTGTCATTTTGTCTCTGAAGGACAAACATACCCTCCATTATTCCTGCAACACTTAAAATTTCCTATATTTTGTAAGCACTATGGTAACTATAAGGTAATCAAACATGGAAATTGCAATTGCTGAAATTTAGGTTAATAAAGTAGAATATCTCAAAATCGGGCATTTTAGGAGTTAATAAACTATTCTTGGTGATGTTTTCATGGTGGCCTGTCTAAGTTCATATCACACTTTTATTTTAAGGCAGAAACTTTGGAGAAAGCTCACTGTCCACCTTTAGTGAAGATGAATGCAGTTCTTGGCCTTGATGTTCCCATGGAACATGGAAAACAGAGTCCTTGGGTGATGGTGGGTAGAATTTAGGAAGTGCTTCAGATTGCCATCCATGGGGACATTGCTGGTGAGCCTGGTGACTTAGACCAGGGAAGGTGAGTCGCTGTGATAGCGCCAATGTGATCCACAGGGTGGAGTGTTTCCTACCTCGAGGAAGAATGAGCGCTAACGTCGGGCTGTTCCCAGTACGCAGATTTCCCACAGAGGTGGGTGCCGGGCCACTCTAACAATCTCAGATCCAGTAACCCGCAGACACCAAGTGGGCCATTGCTCTCAGAAAGGCTCCCATCAGGCACAAAGTGGGGCTCCGGAGCGGGACTGACTTTTCTTGTGGTTAGGGACTGTGTGCGGCGAACCTCGAAACTCTGCGCAGCATTTCTGAGGGACTCAGGGTGACTGGTGGGGAACCCGGATGTAGAGCACATTGGGCCAGAACAAGCCACGCCCAGCCAAGGGCTGGAAACAAGGCACGAGGTGGATCACTGGAGCAAAGGCCAACAACGGAGCAAAAAGGCGGCCTTCGCGTCTCTCTGTCACACACTCTGCAGAGACAGAAGCTGTAGATAGGGCTGGAGCCCAGCTGTCAGATCCGACAGGCAGCAGAAGAGCTTGATACCCGGTCCCAGGGCATTCCGCAGAATGGGCGAGGCGGAGGCGTCAAGGGGCTGTGGGGAAGGAGGACAAGTCTCTAGACTGTGAGGCCTCCTCCGGAACAAGGACAAAGCATCGGATCTGTGTGGAACCTCTGCTTCTCCCTCTTTTTCTCGTATCCCTGCCTGTGTTTTAAATCTCCTCTGTTTCTCTGTCTTAAATCAAAACTTCCAATCACTAGGGTTCCTCGTCAGCAGATTTTTATCTGTTTAAAGGACTAAAGATTTACAGGCTTAAGGTTTCCCAGGGCTCTGCACCAGGCTGATATGCAGAAACACGCCAGGACAGCCACACGGACTTGTCAAGACGTGGGATACCCTTCTGTGCTCGGCAAGCCATGAATGTGCCGAGCCCGGCGTGCTCCTGTCCCAACCCTGCCATCCCAGCCTCTCCCCTGAGGCCGTGGACCTTCCAGCCATGAAGGGGGCAATTCCTGGTGCCCAGTGTAGGGCTGGGCTTTCTCTGGGGGAGGAAAGCTGTATCACATGTGTTATTACAGATTGTGAGTAGCATGCCCTGGGCTGCATTCATCCCCAAGGTAAAAGCAAGGACAGAACCACCAGCAGAGGCGGGTATGCAAGAGGCATTTCAAGCAAGCAGTTTCATGTGGTGTTTCATATATAGAGGCCACACAGTGCGTCTTTCTTCTCCTTCTGCTTGATCCAGACCAGTACAACCAGCAGCAAATCCAGTGCTCAGCCCTGGCGAACAGCTGTGGGTACCAACTCCCCCTGGCTCCTCTCCAAGAGTCACCAGTCACCTGAGGACACCAGGAAATGCACTTTTGTGTCTTGGGCCAAAGAGTGCAGGGACAGGGCCTGCACTGTGAGGCTGAGCATTTCTTGTGTAGGGTAACAAAACAGACACAGGGCAGAGCCGGTTCTGGGCTCCTTCAGCCCTGCTGATGGTCACGGGACTCTACCAAGGGCCATCAGACTTTCTCCCAAAGGAGTGGATGGTGATGGTGATAAAATTCACTATTCACCTGACTGAGTCCCCCTGGAAGGGCTGTGTCCCTTCTTCTGACACAATGAATTGCTCAGTCCTTCCCAATTTCTCAGCTCCCTCTGTGATTTGCTGAAAGACCTCATCTTCCTTCTAATAAAGCTCCTTTCCTTACTTCTGTTATTCACATCCTAAGAATTCTGACCAGATATTTAGCTAGTAAGAAAGTACATTTTCAGCGAAAATACATACACATGCTGTTGTTCAAACCCACCCACATACTGACTCCACGCAGGTGTAGACACAGAGACACAGAACCAGTCGATAGTTCGGTTTGTTGGACTTGAACTTCTGAGACTGTGGAAATAAGCACTCCCGCATCCAAAATACTGTCGGCTGAACATTCCTTAAATATAGTCACACTTGAAATAAGCCTGACTTCCACGCTGAGCTGCCATTGTCTCTGTCAGCTGGCAGACCCTCAGGAGAAGAACGAGAAGGGGTGTTATTGAACAGGGGAACGTTGACAGACAGAGCCACAATGAGCCGGCCCGGGTCTGACACCCTCCGAGCGAACTCTAGTGATTTAGTAATTCATTTCCCGCAGGAGCAATTTTCTAGAGCTTTTCTCCCATCCTCTGAAGAATTGGGAGGTGACAGGCACCTTCTGAGCTAATTCTAGGAGCTCAGATCAAAAGGGAAAAAGTCCTCCAAGAACAGCAGTGAGAGAAATTAGCAAGGGTGAATAACTCAAGTTTACAAAACAGTAAATGGAGAAACCAAGTGATTTAGGACGCTGATCATTTATTTTGACAGGTGTAGTTTATCTCTGCTCATTTATAATAATTATGCATTGTAGAGACTCATTATCCTGCCCCCTCCTGTCTCAGTGCTGAGAGCAGTTACAAGGGAATTTGGCAAGTCTGTAGGGAGACCGAGACAATGGGTGGTAATGACCAAGTGGGAAATCAAGACTTGGGCTGCTGACGGTGAGGGGCCTGCTGCTCGGGAAGGGGCACAGCCAGGCTTTGCAATGACATTTCCAAACTCTTGGGCTGTGTATTTCACCACAATGCTTCCTTGGTGTTAATCCAAACCAGTATCAGTTACTGGACATGACCAATAGAGATGTTTTGAAAGATGCTGGTAGGCTTATTATTTTGACTAGAGCAAATGGGGAGACAATAAAACTTATTGGTTAATCACCAGTGTGTTAGAGCCAGTCAGGTTACAACTCTGCTGTTTGCCAAATGTGCTGTCTATAATTCAGCTTTGCTATCAGGTTCCTGGGGATAATAATAGTTCCCACTGGCAGGTTGGTGGGGGATTAAATTATTAATAGGGGTACAAGTGCTTAGAACAGCTCCTGCCATGCTAAGCACTATAGATTGTTATTGTTATTGATATTTGTAAAAAGGAGATAAAGACAGAATCTACCTGATGAACTACGCTGTGACATACTGAGTGATGTATCAGCTATGTGTGGTGATGTATCTCACCCAGAGTTCTCAGTCATGGTCAGTTATGCTTAGTACCTATTCTAATTTTGCAGTGCTGAACTCAGGATTGTCCTAGAACTGGAAGTTCACCTTATTACTATGGTATTTTGTAGTCTTTCATTTAGTAAATGTGTTCCGAGTGTGCACTCTTGCCCAAGTTCTGGGAATACAACAATGAAAAGGACTGTGACCACGCCCCTCAGAATGGGAAGGAAGACATAGAAGCAAAGATACTCCCAGGCTGGGAGAGACCTGCATGACCTCCGCCCTGGGCAGGGCTGAAGACGGGACATCACAAACTCTTCTTCTGAGTGACAGACTGGGGGCTGTTCTTAAGATCCCCTGAAGCCATTCAAATAACCGATCTCCTTCCCTATCTTCAACCTGCGTCTCCCTTCCCACGCAAGAGCCACCTCTCCCCACCTCAGGCAGATGAAGGGGACTCTGTGGCCGCTGCAGCAAATGCTCTTCAGTTTGCCTCCACATCTGCTGGCTCAGGGCCGCCGTTTGCCCAGGTGCCATCTTTGTCAAATGCCTGAAAGATGGTCCTTGGTCTGGGTGCCCGAGTGCAGGGTAACTTGCTGATCATCTGTCATAAGAATAACTCTCTTAAGAGAAAAGAAGAAAGGGGAAAAAAAGATATGTGTATACATACCTTGTACACAAGATAGGTAGGATAATTACACTACTAATTTCTATTAGTTCATGGGAAGGAGCAGTTAGTTCTTATATTATCTGATCAATTTTGCATGCCAGTACCTGGTAATCTGGGCAACTACTTTGAAGATAACAATATGCAATATAATAACCATTGTTAATTTCCTATCATCTTGTTTTGAAATTCTGCATTGCTTTTACTGTTTTTTTTCCCTCCTTAAAATAAGAAAGAATAATTTTCTTATTGTTATTAAGAATCAATATTTATAATAATATTTTAAGACTTTGCCCTATCTCATAATAGTGTTAACTTATGTGAAAGCCCAGGTGTCTCCACCTTCTAACTCACCTGGCTGACACCTGAGACATCGTCTGGCACCTGGATGTTTAAGCATCTTGTGTTCCATCCGTGGACACACGTGCAGGAAACACCCACAGTACTGCACAAAAGGAAACACATTGTCCTTAGGCTTTGTGTCCCAGTGCAGGCCTAAGTGAGTTCTTTGCTCTCCTTTAAAATAAGACTTAGAAGATTTTGCTTTGCCTCCTGCGATGGAGCTCAGCCCAGCTATTCTGCAGCTCTTCTTTCCAGTGCACTCTATTTGCCCCTGACCCCTACACCAAGATGCTCTGTTTAAGGCCAGCAATGATTTGCAGCTGAATTCCATGCCAGCGTTTGATCTCCACCTCACTGGATGGGCCTCTCACTAAACCCACATCTCCCAGTGTTCCTGGTGCTCCAGACCTTTTCCTCTGCCGGCTTTGGAGTCACCCCACTCTTTACTGTCCCCTCACCCCACTGTGCTCCTGCCCATCCTCCCGAGCTGCTCTTTCCTCCTCTTCCTGACTCGTACGCATTGGAATTTCCCATGCGCAGTTCTACGTATGCTCATTTGAACCCATCTAGACTTGTGAGATTAGACCTGTGGCTCCCAACACTTCTTCTCTACTCTCACCTCCCCCCGAGCACCAGGTTGGGCTCCCCACCATCTTCTTTAGGTTGTTGCCTATTCAGGGTGCACCTGAAGAGGTTAATGTCAAAACTTCAAGAGCAGAACACTTGCAGTGTCTGTCTATCAGTCCTTCTTTCCCTCATCAGTAAGCAGTACCCTCATGCTTGAAGATCTAATTCTAGCTTTCTTTTTAGAAATTCCACATGACCCAGTGGTTCCCCTTCTGTGTGTCTTCCTTCAGAGAGCTTAAGACATTGTACTACAGCTGGACTCGCATACCAGTGCTTATGGTAGCTAAATGCCTGCATGCCCGTCAACGGATAACTGGATAAAGAAAAAGTAGTATCTATCTAGAATGAAGTATTACTCAACTATCAAGACGGCAAGTTTGAGAGATCTGTAGGAAAATGGATGCACCTGGAAAAGATAACGTTGAGTGAAATAAACTAGACATGTAAGCTTAAATACCACGTGGTATCTTGCATTTGAGTGAGGCAAAGTACAGACAAAGAGAATAACGGTCAATGGATAGAAGGGAACAGGGGGTGGATCTCTTGCCATAGGGAAGTGGACCAGGACATATGGGCTAGGGGTGAGGAGGAGGGGAAGGGGGAATAAGTGGAATGAAGATGTGCCATGTACAGGAGCTAATGACCCCAGTCAATGTAAATGTTATATGCCGTAACAGGAGCTAAGGTTCATAATATCAACAAGAATGAAAAATGGGACAGGGGAGGTGAAGGAGAAGAGAGGGAGCGGGCGGGAAGGGGAATGGGATTTTAAAAGAAAGACGCCGTGATGTGTACATGCAGTCACTCTCCATGGTGACTGCCAATGGCATGAGCTGCAATGTGTACTAATAACATAAAAATTAAAAATAACAAATCCTAGTTTTCTTTGCATCCTTCCTTTTCATTAGGCCCAAATCCAACCCAAAGCAAGTCCTGTTGACTAAATTTTCAAAACTGACCCCCTAAAAAAGGTCATCCTTTCACTACTTCATCTGTTACCATTCTAATCCGGCACACTATAATCCCTGTGACATAATAAAAGTTTCCTGATTAATCTCCCCATTCCACTCTTGCCACCTGCATTCAATTCTCCCCACAACAGCTGGGATAATCTTTTAAAACCATAAGTCAGCTCATGGTGATCTTTTTCTTAAAACCCACTAATGACTTACCATGGCTTTCAGAACACAATCCTGGACTGCTTATCGGGCCCCCAGAGGCGTGTGTGACCAGCCCCTGGCTGTCTCTCCAAACCCATCTCCTCTGATGTGGGGTGCGGAGGGACACTTTCTCATGCTTCTGCAGAGCCTCTTCCCATGCTCCATGAAGTCTCTACCTGAGCGTCTTCTCCTTAGAGAGACCTTCCTGGCCTGCTCTGCCCGAGCTGCCATGTCTCATCACTCTTCTTTCCTTTCACTTGGTTGCTCTTGTTCACAGCATTTGTGCAATGACTTTCTCAGATATCTGTGGTTAAGATCCAGTGCAGCTCCTGCTATTATCAGAAAGAGTAAGAACGGCCACATGGTTTGGGTTGAATGACGGTGCACCTTGCTAAACACTCCTTGAAACTTAATCCCTAACGCACCAGTATTAAGAGGTGGCCTTGGGGTTTAAGGGCTCAGGCCTCACAAATAGGATGAGCACACTTGCAGAAGAGGGCTCTGGGTTGCAGGGAGCCCTCGCTTGTCCTTTCTCCCCTTGTCCCAGCTGAGACCACAGCTTCCTCCCCTCCAGTGGATGCAGCACGAGGTCCCATCTTGGAAGCAGTGCACAGCCTGGCCAGGCACCAGCCCTGCTTGCATCTTGATCTGGGCCTTCCCGCCTTCCAGGACAGTGGGAAAGACTTTTCAACGTTTATGATCACCCAGTCCCTAGTATTTTGTTGCAGCAGTGCAAATAAGAAGCCATGTGATCATCTTAAAAGATGCAAAGCTACATTTGGCAAACTCAGTGCCTGGCCCTGATAAACACTCCATAAACTGCAGTGGAACAAACGTCTTCATCTGTGAAGAACTGATGCCTAACATCATGATGAACAGGGAAATCATGAATGCTTTTGTCCTTAAGACCTGGAATAAGCTGTCACTGCCACTATGCCACTGCTTACTGTACGGTATTTCATTGCCTTTGCAATAAAGCAGGCTAAAGAAATAGAAGGTGTAAAGATCAGAAAGGAAGAAGTAAAACTGTCACGTTACAGATGTCTTGAGTGTTGACATTGTGAAGCCAAGGAGTCCATGAAACAGCTGCTCTCAGAATTAACAAGTGATTTTAACAAGGCTGCATGGTAGACATTCAGCTGTTTGTGTCTATTAGCAAGGAACATGGGAAAATTAAATTTTAGAATTCTACTTGAAGTTCTTAGAAACACAAAATACTTAAAGTTAAATTTAACAAACATCAAGATAGATATACTGAAAATTATAAAATATTGCTATGAGATAAAAATAACCACATGCATAGAAGTATATACCACATGCAAAAACTGAGAGAATATACTCTTACATTTATATATTTATTTCCTGCTTCTCTCATTGATGAGTTCTTTGAATGCAGGGAGTCCTTACTGCTTCCTTTCCTGACATGTCTTCCATGTCTATTAACAGTAGCCAGCACCCAGCCACTGTGCATTAAATATGTATTGAGTTAATAACTACACTAAGCCCCAAGGCAGTTTTGATTTTGCTTTCTTTCACAAGATTTCTCATGAGAAAAAATTCTTCCTTGTAGGCTGTTAGTCACTGGGACCCAAAGCCACTCCCCCGGCCAGTCAGATGGGGCTCTCCTCTTGGTCTTCATTTCCCTTCCCACCCCAGTACCCAGCAAGGGCTCCAGGCCCCCACACTCACCTCTAAACAGAAGCTCCAGAGCAGACGAAGTAATGCAGACCCTTTCAGACAGAGCACGTTGTGGGAGCAGGCCCTGTCTGCCAAGGGCGGAGACAAAGGGACTGTGGTCTAGGAGCAGAACTGAGTGGGACTGCTTAGGGGAGATGCATGGATACAGCCACGAGCCAGAAATGCGGGGGCGAAGAGGGAAGATAAATTCTGGGATGGTTCCTGAAGGGGACGCACATTAGAGCTGAGATGAAAGCAAAGAGCAAGTCCGGTGCTGGATGGGCTCTGGAGCAGAGTAGGGAGAGCAGGAGATTGTAGACCCAGGAGGGCTCTCCTCTGGGAGAGGATGGCTCAAGCACGAAGGAGGGGCCCCAGAGGGGCTGGAGGCAGGTCAGGGTTAATAGCACACAGAAAGCTTTCCTGAAGCTCAGTTTATTTCTCTGTAAAATATGTATTTTCATATCAGCCCAGCCTACCTTGTACTATCTTTGTGACGATCAAATGAGGTAGTGTAGGAACCCTAAAAAGGTTGTTATAATCTGTCATGCAGTCACTTTTAAGGTTCTGAAGAGAAAACACACTGTAGTCTTCATGTCTGTTATTTAATTTGAAGGGAATTCTTCCGGTATGAGATGCTTCCATTGTCAAATATAAACAGAAAAGTCCGTTTTCTGCAGAATAAATGATCATAGAGGAGGTAATTCATGTCTCTGTTTGCCTGCAATGGCATGACTAGCAGGAATGGTAGTGACTACACTGCCTTCTCAGGGAGTTGAAAACCGTTTTTTCCAACTCCCTTTCTTTAATTTCATACTTGGTCTTGTTTTACAGCTATGTAATTAATCCCCATCAGGGCTCTTATACAAATTCTCCACATTTTTTGGTAACAAGATAGAGCACAAAACGTGTAAGATCACAACAAAGAAGCACCTAGTACTGTACCTGGAATAAAGATAGAGTTCACTCAGAATAATTACATACATACATCTCCCCCTCAACACCTCAACATTGTTTTAGCCTCAGCCACAACAGCGAACAGTCGGATCATGTTCAGCTTGAGTTTGTAATGAGATCTCCCTGGTAAAGTCAATTATTAAACAAGAGAGATGTCCTCCCAGTTCATATGATAACAAGCATAAAATAACTAGAAAGTATCACTAAAATTAACTATACCTGGGGCCGGGGATTTAGCTCAGCGGCAAAAGCACCTGCCTGGCAAGCGCAAGGTCGTGAGTTCGGTTCCCGGTACCGGAGAAAAACAAAAACAAAAACAAAAAACTATACCTTGCACCAAAATTGAATGTCCACTAGCATGGAGTGTTTTGCCATTTATGACTTTGAGAAGTGTGAGTACAAAGGTCACATCAGCAACAGAGGTGTGACTTCACTCCACGGCTTCACAGATACACGTGTATTCCACAACTGCGCTTAGCTTTTGCCAGGATATTTGTATCACGTCGTTGTTTTTTCTCAGCAGATTTACCTGACTTCACACTGGTCTGTGCATTCTTCTACAACTGTCGGAGGCAACTCACATAATAGGGTTTTCTGGGAACTGGTAAATCCCAAAGTATTGTTTCTACAGAGCTGATGGGAAGCAAAGTGAGACTCAGACATATGAACTAAAGGAAGAAGTGGACTTGCCTCGGTTCTGAATGATCCTGAAAGTGGAGCCATGTGGCCACAGCTTCAGATTCAAGGATTTTAACTCAAGTCTGATCCTAAACGTTGTTCCTTTCTTTAGCAATGGTGCTGTCTCTGGTGGGAAGGATCACATAATGCTTATAAAGGATTTAGATGAAAATGAGTGACAACCAGAAATGTTACAAAAAAGGTATTTTATACAATGGTTTGAAATAGTCTGTCCCCATTTGATACAGGGATTTGTGATGGTCTTCATGACCCTTCATATCAGCCACAAAAATAACCAGTGGCCCAATTGCTTAGAGCTTGAAATAAATCAGAGAAAAGCAATCAATCAGTCAAATATTTTTTGAGTATCTTCTGCTTGCTCAACACTATACTGGACTCTGTGGGACATGAGAGCTCACACATCAAAGTTCTTTGGAAAGCAGGAGGTGAACGTGGAATGGTATTAGAGAAAAACTACATGAGGGGGTAGAGCTTCAAAGAACATAAGCTCTTAATATGCAGGAGAAGACTGCACATATGAGAGATGATCATAAGCATAAATAGTGCATGAATGTATTTAATTGATGATCAGACGAAGGCCCAAAAATCTTTCCCTGTAAAGGGCCAGATGGTAAATATTTTAGGTTCTCTAGGCCACACTGTATTGGGCAGCGCTGACAGAGGAACGTGACAGTAGCCGCAGACCATATGTCAGGATGAGCAGAGCTGTGTGCCGATGAAGCAGGTGACCCACTGGGTCTGGTCAACCCCGTTGCGATTAGGAATGTGAGAGAAGGCTATAAAATGATTATTCTTGAACAGTCAGGGAAGATTTAGATATAACCACATTTTACATTCAAGGCCCATCTTGCTGTCAGACATTCACTGAATTTTGAAATCCCAAAATGTAAGTTGCCTAGGATTACAAAATTCAGTGCAGGCTGGCCCCAGTGTTAAGCCGGGTCTGCCGAACTTTGACGTCTACTCACCATCATAAACTACTGCCTCCGGCAGGCACCCTGTGGCTTCCTCAGTGAGGGGCACAGCCTGCCTTCCCTCCTTAGGAGATGGAGGCCGTGGATTGAAATAAGAAATGGGTAAATGAGAGAAGAACCATTCCTTCCAGCCAGACCATTAATTACGGAGAAAAAAAGGCCCCTTGGGCATGATGTGGAGTGACACAGGAAATAATGAAGACAAAATTTACCTGAGCAATTCCTTTCGTTGGCAAGGCTTTGTCCACCTGGGGGATTCAAGCCTGACATTTTCTCTATTAAAATCCTGCAATGTACATTTTATACCAAGAAGTGAAGCTGTTTCCTTAGAAGCTGCACTTTACAGGGTGTGCAAAGTCAGGACAGACGGGGAGGAGAACGTCTACCAGGTGCAAATGCCGTCCTTCGTCCTTCGTTGAGGAATTCCTCTCCCTTCCAGCTAAGTCACAATGAATAGCCCTCCTCCCTGAATCCAGAGCACCAGGCCCTTATCGCAACGCTTTCAATTTATAATCTCCTTCACTTCCCTGCCTTCCCATCGCACTGTAATATCAGCACGTGCAGCAGTAACACCTTGCTGGCTTCTTCAGTGTGTCCTCAGCCTAGTCAGGGCCAGCACTGCACAGGTGGTCAGTTAAAGCTGGTTCTGTTCCAGACGCAACACTTTGAGCAACTGATACTAGTGGCTTCTAGTTTTTGAGTGTTGGGTATTTCAACATACATTTTGAAGACCTGAGTTTGTTCTCAAAATATCTGTGCTATTTCATGTCATCATTCCTATCAGAGTGGGTTGTTAACTGCCTGGACACCTAGTTGTCCTTTCCAGAATTGCTCAGTATGTGCAGTCATGGTTGAGGTTGTGCCTACCTCTACCAGTGGAGATCTGGGAGGCCCCTTTTGGCCTGGCAGAGATGACAGCAGCATGTGAGTGACACAGAAGTCACAACCAAGGGCATTGAGTCCTGCACCAGTGACCGAAAGACGAGGCTATGGGCTCTGGAGGTGGTGGGGTGTAAAGCAGCAGCATCGATGGCTCTAACCAGAGCATCACCATGGGTTTCCCCCACAGTCACCGGTGTCTGCCTTCTCTAAACCTGTCCTCCAGGCTCTCACTGACTCTGACACTGTCCCAGTATTTCTAAAGACTTGCTATCATGGTCAGCTCTACCGCGTCCATTTCTGTGGAGCACAAGTGTGAGCCTGAGGGACCCCCCAGTCTGAAGGGGAGAAGAGGCTCCCTGTGCTCCTGTCCCGCTCCACACACCACTTCTGTGCTTGCTGAACCTGCCATTTAGGACACTCCACCTGATCGTTGCGCTAACAGAGTCCTTCTTCCAACCCAGGAACCATTTAATTCTCCATTGCTTCAGCACTGTTGTGAGTATGAATACCATGGTCTGCTGCCTGGAGCTCAGCGGTACAAGAAGGTAATTATTCTTTTGCTCATTTCCTTCTAACCTTTGTTAAACGTTTCCTCTGTGACCAGCATTGTGCTGCGTGTTTTGTCTGCATTACCTAATCTAGGCATTCCATAATCATCCAACAACTAATTTCATTAGCCTCATTTTTCCAAGGATAAATGGGGGCTCGGGAAGATTATTTGTCTTTTCCAAAGGTCATGCAGTTGGTGTGTGAGGGCCCAGGATCCACCAAGGACTGACTTCTGAGCAGGTGCTTGAGCTTTTGAACTTCCTTGAGTTACTAATTTTCATCCAAAATTTGTGCACGCTCAAAAGATTCACTTCGTGGTACTTCCAGATCAAAAGGGAGTGTAGAGGTCATTACTGCCTCAACACTGAGCTCATATGCATTTGTAAACTACTCACTCAACAAACTCTGGGCCGAGAGCTCCAACGTGACATCAAAGATCGGGGAAATTTCTTTTAGGACAAGCAAGTACCTGACTAAATGGTTCTTCTTCTCGAGAGGGAATCGATGAATGGGAAAGTGCTATGCAAACATACTTTCTCTCTCATCTTCGTATGGATTAGTTCTTGATGGTTCTTTAATTATTTAAGCATATTGGGAGAAAAGAAGTACAAAATGACAGGTTTTCCTTCCTCTTGCTGGTTTCTGTCTGTTATGGGCTATCCATTAGAGTCACTTGGGGTCGGTTACCTAGGCAATGGCTGGCCAACAGGGCTTTTAGATCGATCACCAGATCTGTGGCCGGAAGGTGAGTCCAGGGATGGGAGTTCATTTGCTTCTAAGTGGAAGAGTGAGAATTGTGAGGCATGGGAAAAGGAGACTGCGTCTCTCTACCCCCACTCCTTCGTTGTAAAGATTAAGCAATGACTTTCTGTAGGACAGCATGGATTTTTGTATTTACTTCTGCTGGAGGGGAGTGGAATGATTCTGTGACTCTCTCAGGATTCAGGGTTACAAGGAGATACCGTATTCAAGAGGAGAATGCATCTGTGTGCAGACATGTGCATGCACGATCACACCAAACCTGGCTCCTTTTCGAGTTAATAAGAGTAACACGTTTCCCGCTTTTGTCACAAGGACAGGGCTTAACTTCTGTGCAGTGTGTTGGTTTCCCCTGAGAAGCATACTGCTTCATTCATACAGCCTGCTGCTGTCAGAGACTGAGACAGAGCATGCATACTCACTGCCATCAGCTCAGGGGCTAGCGCACTGCTATCCGTAGGCACACAGTGGAATTACAATTTATCAGAATGAACAGCACTGATCAAATTTGGGGCTTCTTAATAAAAACATGTGAGGCGCTTTAAAAGGTATGTGGCTAAAGAAAACTAACATTTGCCAACCAGTACCTGTGAGCTAGGTAAAAAGGAGAAAAGGGCAATATTAGTGCAACAAGTTTGAGAATTTGGTTTCACAAACTTTTACTGAATACTTTATGTACGCCGGTACCAAGTTGGAGAGAAGATGAATAATATATTCAGGATTAGAACCCATCTTTGTTCTGCTACTGTCCCTGATGAGTATATTGCCTGTCTCTGGGACATTTTTACATTAGAAAAGAGAAGCATAAAGTTAAACAACTAATCTGGAAATATTACTGTAAGAACTAATCTAATTTGAAAAGCTCCAATCTTCATGCACGCATGCACAACTTTCCTTTTTCCTAGGACTGCTTCTAGCAGGTGAAAGTCACCTTGAAACTGCCCTTCTCTCCTGAATTTGCCTGCAGTGGTCTAGGGACGGATTGTGGGTGAAGGCGGCAGAACTCTGCTCAGCCGTGTGCATGTGTCTGGCACCGTGCCGATGCGCAGTCTCCTTCCCTCCGGATGCAGCCTGGTGGAGAGGCCGTCCTCACTCCCTCCTCACGGAGGACACAGTGCACCTCAGAGCAGACGGGCGCCTGGCCAGGTCGCTTGACTGCAAGGGCAGATCCATTCTGCTCCTTTTGCAAAATTGGGTCTCACGTCAGTGATCCCAAGTCTGCCTCTCCTCTGAGCCAGAACTAGTTTTTCTGAGCCATTAAATGATGATGAATATCAACAGTTCTGAGCAAAAACTATGGGAGAAAAGTTGAAAACACTCTGCATTATCATATTTCCCCTGAAAACTAAAGAAGTTAGCTTTATTCGGTTTTATCAGAACACCTTGATTCCGAGAGGAAGAAGTGCTGTAGCACAGGAAAGACTGAAAATCCACACACGGTGCGGAAGTCTCAGGTACATTCGCACCCCATGGCACACTGCTCTTCGGATTCCCGAGGTGGGGCCAGGACACTGCCGGCAGGGCCCAGGAGCGAGGCTTTGGCTGTGAGAGCTGGGCAGGGTGACGCAGTGAGGGTCTGGAAGAACACGTGGTTCAAAGTGAGCACTGACACGCGCTAACAAGTGGGCAGCAGTCACAATCACGCGCACAGCGCAGTTCATGTACATGATGACACAATGATGTCGAGACCTGAGACAGGCGCCCACCCTCGGCCCCTTGTAAAAAATGACCCACTGGCTCTGAAGTGTTACCATAGCACTTCCTTCCTTTCCCTCAAGACATGGACGCGGTCTAAAGCTCAGCGAGTTCTGGGAAGTTGCCAGTGATGTGTGCGCCAGAGAAAATGAGACGTTCGGGGGAGGCAATATCCCAGCAGCGAATGGCAGGCGGGAGGCCTCAGGAAGACGGGGTCTCCCTCCCGCCACCACCTGATAGAGATGAGGACGCTCCAGCGAGCTGATCGCTCTGCTTCAGCACCTGCCCCACCTCACAACTGAACACACGTGTGGGGGTGTGGGCACACCCGTTAAACATGCTGGGGGTCAGTAGTGTCGGGCACTAATGCTGCATAACAAGCCTCCCCTCCCTGAACGGGATAAAACAATGACTGTTTCGTTAAATCACAGACTGCAGGGCACGGGTCTGTAATTCAGGCAAGGGACAAAGGGGATGGCTTCACTCGGGGACACTCGGGGTGGCTGAGACTCACGCTGGGCCAGGAGTCCTGGGAGCCTCCGTAGCGCACTTGCTGTGCTCTGGTCCCAGGGCCAGGATGACTCAGCGTGGTGCTGGGTCTGTCGCCCAGCTGTCCGTGTGGCTGTCCCCACGGTGCGGCCTCTTGCAGCAGGTGCTCATCCCCCAGAGCAGTCCCCAGCCTGAGCACCAGGGAAAGCCTGGCAGGAGCTGCCTGCCTTGCCTGAGCTGGTCTGGACGCCACAGTCATTTCTGCTGCATGCTGTGGGCTGAGAGTAGGCCCTGGGACCCACGTGGGAGGATTATACATGTCATTTCATTTCACTCTCGAAAGAGCCCACTGAGGAGAGCAGAGTTCTCTTTAAATCCACCTCCCTCATGAGTAGAAGGGCAAAGACTGGAAGCTGGACCCAGCTTACTCCAACTTGTGGGTGAGGAAGTTAAGGTTCTGAGAGCACTATCCATGCCTGCCACTCAAGGCCAAGATTTCTCCCCGGATCCCTTGATCCTAAATTCCAGTTCTTCCCATGTGTGCCACCTGTCACCTTGAGCCTGGTCGGATGACGGTGCGGGCAGAGCTCTGAGGACAAAGCTCCTGTGAGGAAGGCGCTCAGCAAGCCTCGCAGCTCCTTGGAACAGTGAGAATGGAAATGCGCTGAGAGAATCCGTGTGTGCCTCTCTAATTTGTCTAACATTTAAACCTCCTCTTAGTTACCTTCTTGCTGGAAATAGTGTTGTTCAAGGCACTGAAAGAATGTTTTTACAGTGGAAATACCAATTTATTTCCATAATAGAAAATTGACTGTGGTATTGATCCACACACCCATCTGCCAAGCCTCCCTAATTATAAAATTGAGAGGCACACCCGGTAGCATAGTAACTGTCAAATGATTATTGATGGAAAGCTGTTCCTATGAATTGATATGAGTTCCTTTAATGACAAACTGATTTGGACTGAGACAACAAATTAAGCATATCTCATTTACTAAGTGAAATGTTTTTGTCCAAATCCCTCTCCTAAGAGTTGCTTAACAAAATAATCCTATGAGACACTCATTCGCCAAGACACACTGGGCCTCAGCGATGCCAGCCCTGCACTGTGCCTACAAAATTAATATTTCTTATTTCAGATTAATGCTATGTTAATTTTAAAAATCGACTGGTGTCTGCAGCTCTTTAATTTTGCTATCTGGTCAGAGATTCTTACAATCCTCATTCCACTTCATTTTATGGACAATAATTATCCGCTTAAATGTCAACATCTCCAATAATATTTACCCAAACAGATTGTTACATGAGATTTTTCTAGCATTTTGCATATTTTATGTGCAATAAAAAGATCTCGAGATGGCTTCTTATCTGATTTCCCCTCTAATTTGGCAGGGATTAAAGCGTTACCCTGTCACAGGCCAAGACTATGTTAAAATGGATGAACTTCTGATGAACACACACTTCGGAGACTAATAAATTCTAATTACAGCACGGGCCACTCTGAGACGGGCATGTCCAATTCCGCACACCACAAACCCTGGCCCACAACCAGGGGTGGAGTCTGAGCTGATGTTTTCATTGCACTTCAGACAACAGAGAAGACCCACGGGCGATGAGAGGGAAAGGAGCCTCGCCCAGAGCAGGGGCACCTCGCACCAAGTGCCGAGGGCGGAGGTGGAGCCCAGCTGTCTTGGAGGCCCTTAAGGACCAAGGCTCCAAATCCTGACATCTTCTTATTCAAATGGCTTGGTATTTCTGTGCCCTTTGAATCATCGTCGGTCTTTAGCTCTGGCCAATGCTTTTTCTCACCCACCTGATTATTGTTTTCCCTGTACTTTCCCCATTCTCCCTTCTAGAATCCCTATGTGAAGATGTTTGGGCCTCTTCAGCTGTTTCTGTCTCTCCACTCCTTTCTGACTTTCCACTTTTGCTCAGCTTTCTGAGGGACTCCTAGTCTCTGCCTACCAGTTCCCCACGTGGTTTTCCGCTTGTTGCCTCCCGCCCTTCACACTGCAGTGTCTTGAGATCTAGGATGAAATTATCCATGAGGGCTACTGCTCTTATTTCCAAAGAGCCTTTTCTTATTTCATGGGTGTCTTCCCTCATCGCCGTGGCAATTTTTTCTTTTAAAGTCTTTTTTAGTTTTATTTGCTCACTTATTTCTGCCTTCTTATACTCTGCTGTGCACCATTTCTCCCATTTGTTAAGCTCAGTATTTATTACCTTTTTGTATCAGCTCTCTTGTGTGGTTCAAACACACAACCACAAACCAGGCAGCTTAAAACACCAGAAATCTACCCCCTGGTGGCTCAGGAGTATACATGTTTGAAATAAAGTGTCAGCCGGTCTGCCCTCCTGCTTACGGTTCTCAGGAGGAATCATTTTCATTTTTCTTATTGAGGTTAAAAAAAAAAGCCCAAGAACTGCCCCAGACTATAAGTGGATAGTTCAATAATCTCTGACTATGTGTATATTGGTGTACAATAGTGCTCTGGAACTTTTCCATTTTGTAAAACTAAAACTCTACACCCATGCTCCCCCTTCCTTCCAGCCACTGACAATTGCCGTTCCGCCGTTGTCTTCTCTCAGCCTGACTACCTCAGGTTCTCCTTGTAAGTGGAACCATGCGCTATTTGTCCTGTGACTGCTTGGGCATTTAGCATGCTATCCTCAAGCCTCATCCTCCTGAAAGCACACGACAGAATTTCTTTCTTTTTGAGGCAGAAGACTCCATTATACATATTGTGCTTTATTCATCCATCCATCCATCAAAGGCTCATTCTCTAACGAATCCTGGTGAACAATGTTGCAGAGGAAGTGGGAAAGCAGATATCTTCTTAAGATCTTGATTTCAGTTCTTCTGGATGAATATCCATAAGTGGGATTGGTCAGTCCTATGACAGTTCCAGTTCTAATACTTGCAGACACTTCCTGCTGTTTCCTATAGTGGCGGCACCATTTTACATACCACCAATGCTGCACAAGTATTCCACCATTATCCACACCCTTACCAACACTTGCTGCCTTCTACTTGGCTTTGTTTTTGATAAGGACTCTCCCAGTAGGTATGAGGCAATGTCTCCCTCTGGCTTTGGTTTGAATTTCCCTGATGACTGATGATGTTGAGTCCCTTTTATATACCTAATGGTTATTTGTAAGACTTTTTGTATATTCAAGTCCTTTATGCATATTTAAAGGAGCTTAATTATTTATTCATTTATTTCATGTTGGAGGAGTTCTTTATATATGTTTCTTACTAACCCCTTATGTGCTGTACCATTTGCAGATATTATCTCTCATTCTGTGGCTTGGTTTCTCTTTGTAGTATATCTTGGAGTCAGGAAGTGTGAGGCCTACAGCTTTCTTTCTCTCAAGATTGCTTTGGCTGTCTGTGGTCTTTTGTCTTTCTGTATGAATTTTAGGATTATTGTTTCTATTTCTGTGACAATGCCCCTGGGATTTTGATAGGATAGCAGTACGTCTGGGTATGGCTGTGGGTAGCTGGACATTTCAGCATGAGTAAAGCCAAATGGAGTCACTAATGACCACAGCCTGCTGCAAAGACTGCGGCGTGGCGAGGGAGGATGCTCCACTGCCCCTGCTTGGCAAAAGACAACGTAGAATGGGAAAAGTGCCTGAAGCCTGGGTCTCCCACCCTGCACCTTGCCTTCTGCCTGTGCCCCTTCCTCAGCACACACACACCTGCCTCCTGACTTCAAAACTCTCTGGAACCCTGGGAGTCCAGTGGCCTTTTAGGATGTATGTTTTTCCCACTGGGCTGGTTCTGTTTGCTTCTGTCTCTCTGATATTCCTCTGATCCACTTCTCCTCTGTCAGTTTTTATTCCTGCTGTAGATGTGATCTCTGTCAAATCTGCTCTGCCAGTTATGGGGCTCAGGTTGAAAGCAGGGCATGTGGCTGATCCTCACTCCCACTCTAGTTTTCTAAAACACTACCTAAGAGGAAGGTGCCTGGTGAGCTGGAGGAAAGGGTAACAGCGAAGAAAAAACACTGGACTACTTGTCAGGAGTCTTGGCTTCTGTCCATCCCCACTGCAGTGACACCTGGGCCCTGCACCCAGGAGTGCTGGGGGGCAGTGGTGAGGATGGCAGCAGGCGGGGCGCGGCACACAGTTCCCACCGAGCTTTGTCTGCTACGACTTTAGACTCTGAGCCACTTCCTGCGGCTCCCAGCCCCTCTTTCTGTTGTCTGACCAATGGGAGAAGAGCAGTAGGGATATTGTAGAAGTCTACTGGGAGAAACCATGCAATTATCTCACAACTGCTGAGGGCTGTCGATAAACAGAAAGAGCAACTCTCCCCTTGATAACTTCAACACGAGCTGCTCCTTTGGCTGCAGGAGCTGGCTGTGCTCTGGCTTGAGCTGACCTCTCTGTCACCGACTCTCAGACCAACATCAGGAGCTGTGATGTCCCCAGCAAACGGGTTAGAGAGTATCCCCTGGACACACCCAGGGCATGTGCTGGGCAGGAGTCCAGGTCTGCTCACACACTGAGTGGACACAGGGGTGCAGTTTCCATAAGGACAGAGGCTCTGCCCTTTATAGGAGCTCATTCCTGCTTAATTCCCAGTGGTTTCTTCCCTGTGGTGCCTTCCTTGGGCTCCCTCCCTGGGCTCCCTCTGGGACTCTGTCCTTGGACTCCCTCCCTGGGTGTGTTGGGTGACTCCTGTGCTGTCTTCTCCTTCTTGGTTACTGACAGAGGCCCTTCAGCCTCTCATAGCATTGCTTGTGACCTCCACTGCCATCTCTTACTGGTGGGACCCGGCCTTTTCAGCCACTGGCTGAGCCTGTGGCCCTTTCAGAACCATGTGTCATACTGCCTGCCTGGCCTTTGGGGTCCTCTGCCTCCGTCTGTGCCGTAGGGGTGGTTGCCATCTTTATTTTCCCACAAGGCTGCTGTGACATAGGTGGACGGATGGCACCAGCCTGGAGGCTCGAGAAGGCAGGGCCACACCAGACTCAGCTCGTCCTGGACTGACCCACTGTGCTGCCGTGTGAACACCTGACCCGGGGTGAATAACACGGGCGTCAGGGTGGTGGCCCTGCCTGTCCGTGGGCTGCACAACAGAACCGTGGGCGGGGTCACAGCACACACTGCCCTCTCTCTGCCAGGCCGGGAGACAGGGTGGAGGCCTGAGGGAGTGGCAGTGCTGTCTCCTGCGGCCGCTCCTCTGCGCCCTCAGGCCCTCTTCTAGGACGGGCACCAGTCGCCCTGGGTCAGCCCCTCCCAGCCGACCCATGGAACTTCACCTCTTCAGCGAGGGCCCCATCGCCAAATGCCTTCACACCCCAAGGTCCGGGTGAGGACGCAGACTCAGGGATGCAGGGGCACAGCTGCTCTTCTGTCACCTGCCCAGCCTCACCACCCCCCTCCTCCCTCTGCTGAGAACTTGTGATCCTCCTGCCTCAGCCTCCCAGCTGTGGGATTTCAGGCATGTGTCACCATGCCAGGCTTTCTTGCTCAGTTGCCTCTTTAGCAAGAGGGTGGCCGTTGATCCCACCCCCACAGCAAGTGGGGAGGGAAGGGGCTGTGGCTCCCCTGACTGGAGGGATGAGCGAGGTGGCCGTGCTTCCTCCTCTCTTGTCTTGGAGCAGGTCTGCAGTGGTCCCATCTGGTGAGGGCTCAGCCTGGGGGCAAAAGCATCACCACGGCAGGGCCGAGGGTGGGTGAAGTGGCCGCGTCGCTGCACAGGAGCCTGGGGAGGTACAGTCCCCAGCTCCTTCCACGGACACAACGCCCACAGAGCTCCGGGACGGCAAGCACTGGCCTCAGCAAGCCACAGCCGCCAGTGTTTGCCACCCGGAGAACTGTGGACACCCCGGCCCGGGATCTGTGCCGTTCTGACATCCCAGGGTCAGGAACGAATCCTCATGGGCGTAGCCACTGTGAACTGGGTTTCCTGTCCCTTGGGCTGAAGCAACCTCGTGGGCACTTGGAAGATGGGGCCACCTGGTGCCAGTTATGACGACGGCCTTTGCTCCCCGATGCTGCACCTGCAGACACTGTCAGCCGGTTGACCACAGTGAACACGCCCGGGCGGGAATCATTTGTTTTACATGCTTTTGTTCTTAGAACAACTCTCATCATTTCCAATTCACTAAGGAAGTATCAAAGCTAGAAAGACAGAGGTCTGAGGTCCCGAGGCTGAGCAGCACAGGAGGAGAGCTGGGGTCGGGCCCCTGTCTGTGCTCACAGTCACTCAGAAGACTCTAAGTGCCACCCGGCACAGGGAGCTCTCCGGGGAGCTATTCTGGGAAGGCCAGTGAGGAGCTGCAAAGACCCCACCCCGGAGGAGGTGGCCCCGGAGGAGGTGGCCCCGGAGGAGGTGGCCCCGGAGGAGGTGGTCCCGGAGGGACACGGGCCGGGGAGAAGCTCAGCGGTTGGGTGGGAGGAGCCCTGGATGAGCTGGAGCGGGGACGCCAGGCAGCGATCTTGGCACAGGCTGCTGTGTGTCGAGCGTGGCGGTCAGTGCCGCCTGAGAAACACGGGAGCAGAAAGGGCAGGTTCAGGTCAAGGCTTACCAGACACTTGCGTGAGCGTCCACATGCCAGGCCCCAGGCCCACAGGAGACTCCGCCTAAGGAGGCAGCAACCGGCTTGCCAGCCAGGGCTCACCTGGTCAGGCCAAGACGCGGGGACAGGTCCTTCGAGGGAGAGAGCTGGCTGCAGCCTCCTTCGGGGTGGGGACAGCTAGAACCGTGAGACGGCCCCTTCACTCCCAGGCCAGTGGCTCAGCCCTGAGCTGGGGCAGGTTCAGGGAGCGTGCACAGCTCTGTGCCCGGAGCAGAGGTGCCCAGGGCCCATTTGGACTTTTTCCTCCCAACCAAGGAGGTCACCTGGTTGTGCCAGCCTTGGAAGACTCAAGCCAGCCACAGCGCCCAGTGGGGTGGGCAGTGAGGGAAGGTACAGGAAACGTGCCCCGGGCCCCAGACTCGATCTCAGCACCAACTCGGCTCAGCACCCACAGGCCAGTGTGGGTCCAGCAGGAGCGCAGGAGTCCCCTCTCCTTCCTGTTCCTGGAGGGGTTCTTTCAGCAGAGTCCTGTGGGAAGCCCGGATGCCCAGTCTTGCGGCTCAGATCCCCGCTTTGTTGGAGACAAGGATCTCAATGAGCAGCCGGCTCTGTTCTGCAGTCTTCAGAAAAGCTCAGATTCAAGTGAATTGCAGTGGTGCAAATGTGATCCAGAAATCTGATTTGGGGCTGAAACTCAGGTTAAAGGGAGCACAGTTGATGCCTCCTGGGCTGGGAACTCGGACAGCTCACATCTGCTTCCTGAGTCGGCTTTCTTCTCTGGAAACTGAGGGGTTGGGCTGAATTATCTCCAAATTCCCCCCAGCGTTGCCCTTTTAGGTTTAAACAGATTCATGATCAGAAGGACACGAGGGTTCGGCGGCCTGACCGTGCGCCAGGGGCGGGTAGGAAAGGAGCACTTGCAGATCCAGCCCCGGACGCCGAGGCCAGGTGAGGGCCTGAAGCGCGCGCTGTCCTGAGCGTGGGGGTTGTGCTCAGCCTGCGCTGTGCCGGCCAGCGCCGAGGACTGGAAGGGAACTGAACTCCTTCGGCTCCGGGTCAGTTCTGTGACTTCACAAGGTCTTACTGGGTAAAATCTGGCCTCTCCCTGGGCCCAGCTAGTGTTTGGAATCCAGGCCTTGAAGCCATCCAGGTCGTTTTCGGGTGGGGAGACGGCTTCACGTTTTGCAGCTTTGGAGCGCATTTGTTAGAACACGGTTCTGAAGAGGCCGGGGCTCTGGGCTGGGAACAGACCCCTCCCGCTCCAGCTGGACTTGCCCATGAAGCTGGGCTAGGAGTGCCGCTGAGGGCGCCACCCTTGCTGGTCTGGAAACTGGGGAGCACAAGCCATGGTGTCTCATGTGTCACACCTTGAGGGCAATGTCCTTAAAGCTCACAGCTGCGTGAGGATGAGTAAGGTGCTCGGGGAAAGGGCCGTTTCTAACGACAAGCTGTTCGGATTGACGTGGATGGTGAGCCGGGGCTGCCGCTGCATGTGCTGTGGAGAGCATGAGACCGGAGAGGCTTGACTTCACTCCAGCGGACAAGCGTCTGAACACAAAACGTGGGTGACCAGGCCCTGGCAAAGGACGGGGTCTTCTCAACATCAGGAACAAAGGGCCCAAGCGGAAGGGGGCCAAGATGAGGAGCCTTGGAGGTTGGGGATGGAGGAAGGTCTCTGGGCTCGGAGAAGGAGAGGACAGAGTGGAGGACGTGGCAGTCGGGTCAGGGTGGATCAGGATCCCGTGAGGGTCTGGATGTGAGCTCGGGGAGCCTGGTGCTGCTTGCTGTGCGTGTGCTTGCCTGCTGAGTCGGAGTGAACCGGGTTTGGGTCATGCCAGCTGAGGACGAGCAGGTGAGGAGCTGCTGGATGACGCCGCCCCTTCGGAACATTTGCAAGGAGCACAGGGAAATGCAGCTAGGAGGGAAGGCGGGGAAGAAGGCTGGTCCACCCATTTCCCGAGTGGACACAGTGTGCCCTCCTCCCGAGAGGCCGAGGCTGAAGGCTTCGGTGAAATACAGTGCTCCATGACCCACCTGGCCAATCAAGCCAGCAACCCAGTCTGCCTGCCACATCAGACATTCACAAAAAGGATTAAGAATGAGTGTAAAGTGAAGCTCTGATTCGTTCCTCCAGTTCTGCAGCCCCTGTTTCCATGGCAATCACCTCCAGATCTTATGCAGGTTCTGATGCAGTGGGTCTTTGGGGTCCCTGGGTCCCGCATCTCTGCTAGGTCCTAGTGGATGCCGATGCTGTTGGTCCTGGAGCCCGCTTGGGGCAGGAAAGCCCTCGATTTTAGTGGCAGCTCCAGCTTGTGGCACTGGTGACAGATAAAACAAAGGTGTCTTTTAGGGGGTCAGGGAGGAGTAGGGGAGAAGAAGTAAAGAGCTAATGTTTTTGGCACCAGTTATTTTAACCACATGGTGTTATCCGCTTAATATAAAATACCTTATTTCAATTTGAAAATTGCCGTACAGATGATGACCTTGAACCCCAACAAGATGAAGATACACATCTGAATTTGTGCAGCAGGTATGTACAGAATAACAAATATAAGCTCATGTCAGTTTTCATGCTGAAAGTAGATGCACTTTTACTGTAGAGACTTTAGAAGGGCACATGAACAAAAATTAAATGGCTTCACATTTCCATGGCCTAGAAATGACTGGCAGTAATGCCTTGGCTTGTTTTGACAAGAAGTTACATCTTTATACATGTTGTCTATAAGTCTGAATTTGAATCTGGCACATCCTTTATGAGTCAGACCTGGACAAATCACCAAATGCTTTGTGCCTCAGTTTTCCCATCTGCAAAATGGGAGCAACAGTATAATAGAGTAACTTGAGGCATACAATGAGTTATATGTAAAGTGCCTGGGCACTCCCTGGCAGACAGAAAATGCCTGATATACGTTATCAGTTGTTCATTTTATTACCACTGCTACTGCAAAGGAGAGTGCATCTGCCACAGAGGCCGTGTCCCAGAGAGCGAGGGGTGGCCTGAGGAGTGACTCACACAGGACCCAGGTCTGGGCTGACTGCTCTCAGGATGGCTGCTGCGGGTGTGACTAAAACATGCAAGCTTCCGAGGATGGAAACTGGAAGCTGCAGTCCTTGGCGAGCTCCCTGGGAAGAAGGAGGCACCTAGAGGTGCGGCACCAGGAGGGGCCCCGACAGCAAAGGCGGACTGCGTGCTGGCCCTGGGCAGGGCGCGCCTCCGCCTGCAGCTCGGCTGTCTGGGCTCTGGGGTTGCCCTCACCTGGACGCCCATGAAATGTCACAGGGGAATGATGCTCCGTGGAGGAAGAGGAGGAGGCACCACAGTCCCCAAGGTGCCAGCGGCCTGGCACAGGGAGGCGGTGCACTCCAGGGGTCCCCGAGTCTGCTGTCCCCTCCCAGGCCTCCCTCCCTTCAGGAGGCCCCCTGGGATGATCACTTCCTCCAGGAAGCCCACCTGTCCTGAGCCCCACATGGCCCGCAAGAGCTTCGGACACGGTCTCACTTCTTGCTCCACCAAACTCCCTCTATGAAAGTGGAAATGGAGGCTCAGAACTTCCGTGGAGGAGTTGGGCAGATCTCAGGGAAATCTCCCCGAAGGCGCTTCAAGTTCCCTGAGCTTCATGTCTTTGGCATAAAATAAAGACCACCCGTCCCTTCCAGACTCGTGAGGACTGGCAAGCGTGATTCTGTCTCCACAGGGCTAGCACTGGGTCATACACAGCGGGCACTAAATAAAACCCTGGCTGCCCCTGCCGCTGGGTTCACTCTGGAGACTGCAGGGCGGGCAGAGGCACTCAGAGCAGTGCTTGGCACACAGCGCTCAGAAGGGGGGCCTGTTCTCTGCAGGACCAGCGCGCACCTTCCCGAGGACCCTGTCCAGTGTGGCGGGGGCGAGGTCAGTGTCCAGAGAGAAGAGTGCTGTACGGCCTGAACGTGCATGCGGGGGTCAGAAGTCGGCGCCATGGACCCGAGCCGGCCGGCTGAATCCAGAGCCAGCTCCCACCAGCAGCGGTCTGGGAGGGAACAGCAGGAACCGTCCCCACCTTCCGAAAGGCACGTGGACACTCTTCAGTGGTCTGCTGGGTGTCTGGAGAAGTCAGCCACTGCTTGCACACGTCTTTGAAGTTGCGTGCTGAGCTGTTAGCTTGTAGTAAATCACGTGAGATTAGCGTTCAACTCTAAAATAGTTTGTTTTATTGATAACAAAGACTTTTCAATCTCTGGGGGAAAAGAAGGATTTTTCAGTACTGGAGATGGAACCCAGGGCCTTGCACACACTAGGCCGGCCCTCTACCACGGAGCTGCACCCACAGCCCTTTTTATTTTATTTTGAGACAGGGTTTCACTAGACTGCCTAAGCCACCCTTCAACATGCCACCCTCCTGCCTCAGCCTTCTTAACTGCAGGGATTACAGGGATTGCACCATGACACTAGCTTGGAAAGAACCTGCACAAAATGGACACTCTCAGGAGAGGTGCCCACCCGCCCTGTGTACGCCGAGTCCCCCGACGTGCCGACGTATCGGAGAGGCGCAGCTCCGGGCAGAGGCGTCCGACCTCGCCTCCTCTTTCTCAGAAAGCGTTGAGTGCATCGCTGACTGTGGAGCGTGCTGAGGCCGCACGTTCCTTGTAGCGTTCCGTACGGAGTATGTGGAGAACATCCCGGAAAGGCACTTTCAGTGGAAGAGATGAAAAGTAAATACGGCAGAAGTTTTAGCGTTTCCGCCCTGGGTCCCCTGGTCGTTTTGTGAAACTCGGGCTTGTTCTGAAGACGGGAGCATGGTGGGCGCACGCAGGCCCCGCGGACTGTCGCCCACCTTCCCGCCCCCCATCCTCGCCTCAGGGAGGCGCCCTGGTGGCGAGGCAGAAAGAGCAGTGGGGCCCCTCTGATTAGCGGCGGCCTCATACTGACAGTCTTCAGAACCCAGCTGCACCCGGCTGGGCTGACGCCGACAGGGTGACCCTGGCCTGCCTCTTGCTTTCGTGGATAAAGTTGCGTCAGGACACCGGACATGGGACACGGGACACGGGACACGGGCTGAGGCACACCGCCTGGCTCCAGACCTGCGGTGTTTGTTCTGGCTTTTCGGGGGGGACAGAGTCTGCTGGCCCCTGACCGTGGCTAGCGGTCTCAGCTGCTGGAGGCCGTGCTGAGAGAGGACAAAGAGGCTCCTCCGGCCTCCTATGAGGCCCCGCCTGGCTTACAAAGCGTCCAGATGCACCACCGCTCCAGTACCTTTTCCACCTCAAAACATTCACCCAAATAAACATTTAAGTGTGAGTTGGAGATAAATGCAGCGTTGGGTATTTTCTTCTGGCACTAGGAAGGGTTATTTGTCTCCCTCTCTGGTCCAGAGCCGTGAAGCCCGAGCCAGACAACGATTTTAAGCTGGGTGCCTGTGGAGGAGCCTTAAAGCAGCACATAAATAATGGAGAATCATGGCAAAAAACGTGGATTTGAATTCAGAGAAGTGTGGAGGGCTCAGATTTCCCCCGTTATATTGTGTTTATATGACAAAGTTCATTCAAAAAGAAGATTCTGTTCCCACAATTAGTTTCAAAAGTAGGTAAGGTGGTACATACCAGTGATCTCAGCCACTGGGGAGGCTGAGGCAGGTGGACCGCAAGTTCGAATCCAGCCAGGACAACGGTGTGAAACCCTGTCGTAATAAAACAGGAACAGCGGGGGTGTGGCCCAGAGGTGAACAAGCAAGGACCTGGGCTCTGTCCCAGGGACTGGCAAGAAAAACAAAGACTACCAGAGCGCTGTTTCCAGCAGTAATGAACCGCGGGACGGGACCTGCTCGCTCGCTGTGTGGAATGGCAGGAAACAGCAGGGAGCACAGGAAACCCTGCAGGTGTGGGCACTCTGAGGAGTGAGGCCTGCTCCTGTGAGCTGCAGGAGGCTGACAGCGCACCAGTGAGCCAGAGCAGGGTGGGAAACTGCCAGGGACCTGCTCAAGCCAGAGCTGGATCCTCGAGGGTGAAGCTCCCTGAAGCTGGGCGCCCCAGCTGGGGAGTTTGGAGCCAGTGGGTGCTCAGAGCTCAGAGCTCCAGGTTGGAGATGTGGGGACACAAGGTCAGGGCACCAGGCCAGCCTGGAGCAGGGAGGCCACGGCAGCCCTGGACCAGCGTGGAGGGGGAGGCCAAGCTGGGAGCCAGTGCTTCCTGCAGCAAGGCTCCACATTCCTTGGGGGGACCCCTGAGACCCAAGCCAACCAGGAAACTGTGTGCAAGGAGACAGAAAAATGACTGGGAGACCAAGCAGCGGAAGCACATCTGGAAATGACCGAGAAGATGGGATTATCAGACAAAGACAAGAAAGGCGCTGTGTAAATATGATCCCGGAGTCCGAGGGAACCAAGCGTTGAGGAGGAAGATAAGAAAGGAACCGGTGAACCCCGCGGAAATGAGAAACGCAATGTCTGAAGAAAGAGGCTCACAATGTGGGATGAGCGTCCTCCGGGTACTAGAAAAGCATCAAATGGGCCTGAGGACAGGGTGACACAGATAACCTAAACTGAATCACAGGGGCAAAGACTGAAAACCCTGAGGTGAGCCTGAGGCCGGGGCGGGGGCGCATGGAGAGACTGGTGTAGAGGGGCACAAGTCCAGTCGGCAGGAACAGGCCTAGAAAAATCATCTAAAGAAAGGATGATTGAAAAATTCTCAAATTTGTTGAAAACTACACATCCCCCATCCAAGAAGCTCAACAAACCTCCAGTGGTACAGGCATGGAGGAGACCACCAGGTACCTCCCAGCCAAGGGCTGGAAAGGAGAAGTCGGGTGAAAAACTGCAGCCAGGCAGGAGGAGGGGGCACGGGGCGGTCAGGACGGGGAGCAAGGTCTCAGTCCCGACAGAGCGGAGCAAAGCAGGGGACGGGGAACTGCATCTTTACTGCTGGATAAAATAAAAGCTACTGTTCCAGGTGAATCCTCCACCTGCTCCACCTCCAAACCCAAGTCGTGCGTTAGGACCCTAAACATGCAGGTGGCTGCATGTGGGGCGGCGTTAGTGTTCGGGGAGGAAGAGAGAGCACGTCCTCTTCCGCGGAGGCGCAGGTCTGCAGGCCAGAAGAGCACTGAAACCAGAACCTCAGTCCTGCAGACCTGGGCCTTACACTTGAGCCTCCAGGCTGGAAAAGCAAGGTCTGCTGCCCAAGCCACTCCATCTACACGGCCTGCAATCCAGCTGACGACGATGTGTCAGAGCTCAGACGCGAGCACAGAGGGTCACGCCTGAGAAAACAAGCTGCAAATGTGAACATACAGTAACAGCTCTTCAGCTGGGGAGCAGCAAGCAGGCGCTATAATGTTTGTTAAAGGCAGTTACCCAGGCTGAGGGGTGGTGCCATGCCAGCCCTACACAAATGGACGAAGAGCTCCAGAAATGGTTCAGGATGTGGTAAATAGAAGCGCCTCTCCCCTGCCTTGCGAAAATTATCTTCAGGAAAAGTTGGGACTGATATTTGCAGTTTCACTGATATTTACAACCAAATAGCAAATAGGCACAAATTAACATAATGCAAATGAAAAATGGGGAAAATTTGAAAAAATGGTCTTTAAGAGATAATTAACCATTTCAAGTAAAATTAATGGCCATTATATATGCTGGGGCTTTTTATACATATACAAATGAAACATTTGACCCCTTACACAAAAAACAATGGGGACAAATGGAAGTATACTATTGTGTGAGTTTTCTATGTGAAGTAGGGTAATCTTATTTGAGGGTAGGTCACTATAACTTAGAGGTTCATATTATAAAACTTACAGAACAATGAAACACAGAAACTATATATAATAAGTTAACAGTGGAGAGGAAATGTAATACTAGAAAATGCCTAACCCCACAGAGGGGAGGAAAAGGGAGCAGGAACAAGGAGCAGATGAGCCCTACAAGACAAGTCACAAGATGATGCAGAACCAGCCATGTCTGTAATTACATTAACTATGAGGGACCCAAGTTAAAGAAGCTAAGGCCATAGACTCTGGTTAAAATACAGAGATTGTCAGAATGGATAAGAAGAGTAAGGTGCAACTTTACACTGCCTACAAGAAATCCATGTTAAATACAAACACAGAGATAGGTTAAAAGTGGAAGCATGGAGAGCGATGTGCCCCATAAACGCTAAGCCCAAGAAGCAGGGCTGGTGTGAGCTGGCTGCGTGAATGTCAGCTCCGTGGAAGTCAGAACGAGGACGCTGTCCGGGAAGCAGAGGCTCATTTCAAAGTGGAAGGGGAGCCGACCCATCAAGAAGATGCGACAACCCTCACTGCCTGTGTCATTAGTAACAGCTTAACATGCAGGGAGCAGACCTGGTGAAGCTAAAAAGGGAAGTTACAGTTGGAGATTTCAGTATTCTCTACCAGCAGTAGACGGAACCAGCTTCCCAAGAGTCAGTGAGGGTATAGAGCCCCTGAACACCCCCGTTGCTCGTCTTACCTTTATTGTGTTTATAAAACACTGTATCTGTCAGTAGCGAGACCACGTTTTCTTCCAAATGCACCTGAGACTTTCAGTGAGATGAGCATGAATGCATCTCAGTGCTCCCTGACACAGAGGATTAAGCAGGAAATCGATAGCGTGAAGAGATCTGAAACTATATTCAGAAAGTATATAGTCTACTTCTAAATAGCGAATGGGTCACAGAAGGAGTGACAGGAAAAATCGCAGAATGTTTGGAGCTAAATGAACAGGAGCACACATCTAGATCTGTGTGGTGCGGCTAAAGTATTTCTGGGGAGGAAAGCGGTAGCGTCCGACCCTCAGGGGACAGCCCTGCTCCCACCCCCTCTTCCTGTCCAGAGATTTACATGGCAGCACTCTGCCCGCAGTGGAGATTAGAACCTCCTTGCCTTCCTCTCCGATGTCCTTTAATCTTCTCCTCACTGTGTTCCCAGGGCTGGGTGTGTCATACCCACGCCCCTGGGACCTGACGAGGGCAGCCCCGCTTCTTTGGATGCCTTTTCCAGGGGTAACTGCTGCCCATGGAGACTGCAGAGAGAAGTCGGAACCCTGCAAACTTTGTCTGGGGTTAACCGGCCCGCATCCGGCCGCGGTGTCTGTGTGGCGGGGCCTGCAGTCCATGGCCTGTGCCCAGAGGTGTGTGCGCTGTGGCTCAGAGACGGAGGGGTAGCAGCTCTCAGTTAAGCTCTCTCTCTGGCCCTGGCTGTGTGCTGCGTTCTCCTTACAAATGGGGAGTTCTGAATGGTGGTTCCCCCCAAGCAGCTCCTGATTTTGTGGGATGAAGCAGGACAGTTCTTTTTTTGTTTGTTTTTCTTCAGTACAGGGAATTGAACTCATGACCTTGCACTTGCCAGGCAGGCACTGTGCCACTGAGCTAAATCCCCAGCCCCTAGGCAGGACAGTTCTGCCACAGAGCCCTCTGTGCCGTAAGGAAGGGTGCCCAGAAGCTTGAGAAAAGCTGGTGGTCAAGGAAGGCTCCCTGGAAGAGGTGACACCTGAGTTGGGTTCTGAAGGTAGAACAGGAGTTGGCTAGGCCTAGATGGCTGGGAAGGACTGGGAAGCTGAAGGAACAGCAGCACAGGTGCACTACTAGAAGAGGCCAGTGCACTTCTGTAGTCTTTCTCACCTTGGCAAAGGGTGCATCTGCCCGGCATGCTGGGCACCTGGGAGCCCTCCTCGGCCTGGCTGCTTCCTTCCCACGCCTCACTGACCCGTCTCACATCTGGTCTCTTCCTCCAAGGGTCTCGAACCAGCCCTTCCTGCCGTCCTTCACCAGCCCCTCCCCCACCCCCTCCATCTGCCCTGGCTGAGCCCCGGCGGCCCCAGAGAACATCCTCCCCAGGGCTCTGAGCGTCTGCTGCTTCCCCCCAAGGGGCTTCTGTGGCCGTGGAACCTGCACTGTGGTTGCTGCTCACCTGCCCACGTCCACATCCACACCACCTCTCGTCTCTCCTGGGCTGTCCATGCTGCCTGTTTTGCTGGCGGCTTTCCAGATGCTCCCCTCCTGAGTCAGTGAAGCCTCCCAGCCTTCTGCTTCCCCAGGACCTTGGCAAGCACCACCCACTGCCACCCATGATCTGACCCATCCACGAGAGTCTTTCAGGTCTTGGTTTGTTTGGGATTTCCTTAACAAGGTCTTCTGGGATCCTTCAGTATTTACAAAGTTCTTTTCCAAAGACACCCTGCTTTCCCTTTATAGAACTTATCACACTTTGCAAAACGAGCATCTACATCTTGTTTGTGTTTGCACCATATTCTCAGCTCCAAGGGCAGGGCTACGTCACATTCCCCACTCTAAATTCAGCAAAGATCATGGTGTGTGGATATGTTAGGACCTGTTTTATCATGCTTAAGAATTCCATATAAATCCTCCTTTTGACTGGCACATAATGATGGTACCAGCTTATACTTCCTGTGAGGGGCTCCATGCACATCCACTCCTTAGTGATCAAACCCGGGCCACTAGCCAGGAGCACCTTAAGCATTTACTATAATTCTGTCATAAGAACATCCAGAGTCTTCTCATCCAGCTATTTTGAAATGTGCCCCATTATTGTCCGCGATGGACCTCCCAGGCCACGGCACCTCAGAACGGACCCCTCCGGGCTGGCTCCAGAGATGCCCTGTGCTGACCACTTCCTCAGGCCCTCGCCCCACCTCCTGGGCTCTGCTACTGCCATTCCACTCTCCGCCTCTGCGACATCAACTCGTATGACCCATGTGAGTGAGGTCGGGAGGTGCCTGTCTTTCTGTGCCTGATTTTTGTCCCTTAACGGGATGCCCCCTGGGCTCACTCGTGTTGTCACAGTGAGGGGACTCCATACTTCTCATGGAGGAGCAGTAATCCATTCTAGCAAACACAGCGAGACGTCACCCCCCCCCCAGCTCAAGTGATTTTTACAAAAAAGAAAAATATACCCATGCAGGTGAGGCTGTGGGGAAGGGGAACTCACGCCCTGTGGGTGGGGTGGAGGTTAGTACAGTCACGGTGGAAAGCCGTGTGGAGGTGCCTCGAAAATCCCAAGTAGCACTGCTGCACGGTCCAGCAATCTCAGTACTGGGTGTGCGCACAGGAAGCCAAGCCAAGCCACACACGTGAGCCCGCCCATGCTCACTGCAGCACTGTCAATGGCCACAGGGTGGGATGGACTGGACGCCACCAACGGATGCCGCTGATGGACAATCACCAAGGAGGGGTCTCGGTGTGTGTAAGCCAGGGAGTGGGTAAATGAGGTGAGGGTCCCGCAGGAAAACACGTACAGCTGGGTTAGAACAGCCAGGGAAGGTTTGTTACTAGCTTTTTGCTCTTGCATAACTAATTCCAAAGCTGTCACAACTTAAAACAGAATATATTTATGGTCTCACAGTTTTTGTGGGTTTGGAATCCAGGAACAGCCTAGAGGAGCCCTCTGGTCAGGCGTCACACAGCCACCATCACAGTGTGGGTCACACCGTGCCTCACTGGGAGTGTGGGGACCTCTCCCGGTCATTTGGTTATCAGCAGAAGTCAGTTACTTGTGGCTGGAGGAGGAGGGCTCCTTGTGCCTGGACGCTGGCCTTCCCTGGAGACAGCTCAGGGCAGGGCTGCTGCTCCCATCCTTGAGACTAGCAGGATTCATGAAAAGTTATGCAATGGCTATTACTGATTAGGTCTGAATTATCCACCACAAGTCTCATATGTCTGGAGGATGATATCATGCGGTGCTGTACTCATCCTTGGATTCACCCATGGGTCAGTTCCTGGCTGAATGTGCTGCAGGAGGCGGGGCCTCATCGGAGCTGGGTCACTGGGGGAGCGTTCTGAGAGGTGTGTTCTTGTCACCAGCTCCTCCCTCTGCTTCCTGGCTGCCATGGGGAGAGCAGCTGTCCTCCACCCAGGCCCTTCCACCAGCCCATTTCTGCCACGGGGGTCAGCTGACTATGGACTGAATCCTTAAAAACCATGAACCAAGATAAACTGCTCCTCCTTCAAGCTGTGGGTACTGGACATTTTGTCCTAGCAACAGGAAATGACTGAATGGTAACACCGAGCATTTCCATCGATTCCTCTTTCTTTAATTAGTATCTTCTTATGTTATTAGCCTGGGACATTCGTCAATCAGTGAATGAATACTGATACAGGACTATTGAAAATGACCATGCATTACTCAGAATTTTTCATGTTTTTTTTATTTTAAAGAGAGCTAAAAAAAGAACAATAGCAACACAAGCAAAAACAAAACACAGCCAAGACAATAAGAATGATACAGGGTTTCAGAACAAAATGATAGGGGTTAACACTGGTTGTTATATTATATCTTTTTATCTTCATCTAAGTTGGTCAAATTACCAGATATAAGAATGCAAGATTAATCAAATCATTAAAGAGAATAAAAAATAAAAACAAAAAAATTATAAACTATACAGAGTTTCACCAAACAAGATGATAGGAATTACACAACAGTTGTTATGTTGTATATTGTTGTCTTCAAACTAGTTGTTCAGGTTACCAGAAATAAGCATGCAAAATTGGTTGAAAAATAGATAAATAAAGCATTAACTGTTCCTTTCAATAAACCATTAGACATCAGCAGTACAGTTATCCCAGCCATCCTTCTATATACATATACATATTTTCCCTTCCTTCTTTCTTTCCTTTTCTACTTTCCCTAATCCCAGTTGTCTCCTCTTTTGAGCAGTTTCTTTCCCTTTCATATTATCTATTGTGCATTTTGGGTTTTATTTACTCTTCCATGTCCTTACACTAGGGAGACAACGTGATGTCTACACATGTGGTTCCAATTTATTTCATGTATGAGTATGGTCTCTATTTGCATCTATTTACCTACAAAAGCCTCAAAGTTATCTTTTTTCATAGCTGAGTAATACTCCATTGCATAAAAATACCACATCTTTTTCATCCATTCCTCAGTTGATGGGCATCTGAGTTGTTTCCAAGATTTAACCATAACAAACTGTGCTGCTGTAAACATAGGTGCAAATATATCACTGTGACATGATGTTTTTAATTCTTCTGGGAAGATTCCCAGAAAAGGAATAGCTGGGGTAAGTGGGACTTCTAATCTTAGCTTTGTGAGGAATCTCCACACTGATTTCACCAATCTATACTCCCACCAGC
>NW_004955405.1:42299631-42301517 GCF_000276665.1 Chinchilla lanigera
TAAGAGGAGATCCCACTTGCTGATTCTTTGGAATATTTCCTGTGCAGTTTGGTTTTTGTTTATGAACTCTATGCCTACCCCTATTTCTTCAAGATTTTCACTTACTTTTTTTTCCAGTAGATTTAGTGTTTGTGCTTTAATATTTAGATCTTTGATCCATTTTGACTTTAGTTTAGTGTGTGGTGATAGACATGGGTCTAGTTTTAGTATTCAACATGTGGAGAGCCAGTTTTTCCAGCATCATTTATTAAAGAGGCTGTCTTTCTTCCAGTGAACATGTTTGGCCCTTTTGTCAAAGATAAGGTGGTTGGTTGTATTTGTAATTGTGTATGCATCTTCTTATCTGTTCCACTGATCTTCAGGTTTGTTTCTTTTTGCCAGCACCATGCTGATTTTATCACAGTAGCTTTGTAGTATAATTTCAAGTCAGGGATTGTGATGTCTCCTGCCTTGTTTTTGTTGCCCAGGATTGCCATTGTTATTCTAGGCCTCGTCTGGTTCCCAATGAATTTTAGGAATGTTTTCTCTAGAGCTATGAGGTACACTAATGGTATTTTAATTTGGATTGCATTGAATCTGTGCAACAGTTTTGGGAGTATAACCATTTTCACAATGTTTGTTCTTCCTATCCATGAGCATGGAATATCTTTCCATTTTCTGAAATCATCTTTGGTCTCTTGTTTTTTTTCAACGAACAGACATTCATTTACAAAACAGCACAAGAACAATACAAACAATACTGAATTACAGACAAGTGACAGGAAATTATCAATTGTTGTTGTATTACGTATTGATATATTCAAAGTGGTTACTCAGGAAAACAGATATAAACATCAAAGTTGATCAAATAATTAATCATTAACTGTTCCTTTCAGTAAAGTGATAGAAGACAGTAGTACAACTATGTTAGCTATCCTGTATATACATATATACATAATTTCCCCTTCTTTCTTTTCCCTCATTCCAGTTGCTCTTTACTTTTGAGCATTTTCCTTTCTTTTCACAATGTCTATCATACCTCCTAATTTTTTTTTCACTCTTTCAGGTTCTTACACTAGTGAGACAATATGTTACTTATACATGCAGGTCTAATTTATTTCACTTATAAGTATGGTCTCTAATTGTGACCATTTACCTATAAAAGCCTCAAGTTTATCTTTCTTTATAGCTGAGTAATATTCCACTATATAAAAATGCTGCAATTTTTTTACCTGTTCCTCAGTGGATAGACATTTATGTTGCTTCCATGATTTAGCTATTACAAATTGCACTGCTATAAACATGGGTGCACATATATCGCTGTGATATGATGTTCTCAGGTCTTCTGGGAAAATATTCAGAAGGGGAATAGCTGGGTTGAATGGGACCTCTAGGTCTAGTTTGCTGAGGAATCTCCAAACTGATTTCCACAGTGGTTTCACCAGTCTGTATTCCCACCAGCAGTGGAGAAGAGTTCTTATTTCTCCATAGCCACATCAGTATTTGTTATTGGTTGATTTTTAAATGATAGCCATTCTTACTGGGTGAGATGGAATCTTAATATTGTTTTAATTTGCGTTTCTCAAATGACTGATGTTGAACATTTTCTCATGTATTTAGTTGCCATTTGTATTTCTTTATCTGAAAAATGTGTATTCATCTCAGATGCCCATTTTAGGACTGGGTCTTTGAATTTGGGGGGGTGATGTTTTGTAATTCTTTATATGTTCTAAAGAGAAGACCTTTGTCTGAAGGATAGCCAGCTAAAATTTTTTCCCAATTTGTGGTTTTTCTTTTTACTCTGCTGATGATTTCTTTAGATGTGCAAAAACTTTTCAGTAATATGAGATCCTACTTGTTGATTCTTTGAAGTGTTTCCCATGAGGTTTGGTTTTTGTTCATGAACT
>NW_004955405.1:42301722-42315785 GCF_000276665.1 Chinchilla lanigera
GGCAAGCCAATTTTTCCAGCACCATTTATTAAAGAGGCTATTTTTCTTCCAATGAGCTTGTTTGGCCCTTTTGTGAAAGATTACATGGCTGAGTGTGTTTGTGGTTGTGGCTGTTTCTTCCAGTCTGTTCCATTGATCATCAAGTCTATTTTTTAGCCAGTACCATGTTGATTTTATTACTGTAGTTTTGTAGTATAATTTCAGGTAAGGAATTGTGATTCCACCTGACTTGTCTTTGTTGCCCCAGATTGCTTTTGCTCTTCTGCATCTCTTCTGGTTCCAGATGAATTTTAGGAATATTTTCTCTATATATGTGAGGTATGCTAATGGTATTTTAACGGGAATTGCATTGAATCTGTACAACACAGCAGAATTCTACAAAATTTTGGAGATTTAATGCCAACACTCCTCAAACTCTTCAATGAAATTGAAAAGGAAGCAATTCTCCCTAAGTCATTTCTGGAAGCAAGTATTATACTGATACCAAAACCAGAGAAAGACCCAACCATGAAAGAGAACTACAGACCAATCTCCCTAATGAACATAAGTGCAAAGATACTCAGTAAAATACTAGCAAGTAGAATGCAGCAAATCATGAAGAAAATAGTACACCACAACCAAGTTGGATTCACTCCAGGAATGCAGGGATGGTTCAATATTTGCAAATGAATAAATGTTATACACCATATCAATAGAACCAAAGACAAAAACTACATGATCTTCTCAATAGATGCAGAAAAAGCTTTTGACAAAGTCCAACATACATTCATGATAAAAACCCTACAGAAATTAGGAATAGATGGTCTTTACCTCAATCTGACCAAAGCCATCTATGACAAACCAACAGCTAACATCATACTAAATTGACAAAAACTAAAAGGTTTCACTTTAAAATCAAGAACAAGACAAGGATGTCCACTATCACCACTCTTAATCAACATAGTTCTGGAAGCATTAGCCAGGGCAATTAGACAAGAGAAAGAAATAAAAGGAATAAGGATAGGAAAGGAAGAAGTGAAATTGTCACTGCTTGCAGATGACGTGATACTCTACATGGAAGACCCAAAAACTCCACCAGAAGCCTCCTTGAATTAATCAACAAATTCAGTAGTATAGCTGGATGCAAAGTCAGTACTCAAAAATCAATAACATTCCTACACACAAACAACAAACACACTGAGAGAAAAATTAAGGAAACCATACCTTTCACAATAGTATTCAAGAAATTGAAATATTTAGGAATCAATCTAACAAAAGAAGTAAAAGATCTATTCAATGAAAACTACACTACTATGAAAAAAGAGACCAAAGAGGATTTCAGTAAATGGAAAGATATTCCAGGCTCATGGATAGGAAGATCCTTAGGGGCAATGATGTCTTCAATGTCTGAAAGTCTATCTTCAGCTTTGTTTAAGTGATTTTGCCAACTTTTGATGGCATGTTTAATTTCCTGGATATCTGTTTGAATCTGTTTCATGCATTCTCCTTCTTTCCTATATTGTTCATTCATGGTTTCCATGATTTTTCTGTGCTTTTCTATATTCTTATCTATGTCTTCTTTAGATGTGCTGGGGAATTCTTTCATTATTGTTGTCATTTCTTTTTTTACCTGATAGATTATTTCTGATCTGATGTCTTCTATGGACTAATAGAGTTGTTTATTCAGGTGCTATCATCTCAGCAATTTCAGCTGTATGACTTGCAAGCTCTTCTGTGTTGATATCTCTTGGACTTGTTCTGGGTGGGATACAGGTCTGAGATTGCATTTTGCTCCTTCTTTTTTTTTCTTTCTTTTCAGTTTTGAAGCTCCAGAGGTTCCCTGAAGCTCAGCCTCACTCTCAGTATGGTGTGGGAGTGGCAGAGCCAGGGTCTGAGGGTCTCCAGTGCTCAGTATGGCTGCTACAATGGTGTGTAGGGCCAAGGTGTGGTTGCAGATGCTCCCAAAGCTTTCTGGCATTCAGTTGGCGCCCAGGCCAGTAGAAGGAGGGGCAGGGGAGGCTCCCTGGGGTTCCTGAAGCTGCCCAGGGTTCAACCCAGCTTGTTGTGGTCACTGAGGCTTGAGATGCTGACCAGGACCCCACCAGTTCCCACACCAATGGGGGTGGGGTGAGGGCACAATAACAGAGGCCTCTGATGCTGTCTGGGGTTTAGCTCATCTCCCTCTGGGGAAGGTGTCTGAGGCTCCAACTGCCTGGCATGCTGGTCGGGGAGGGGCAGGGGCGGCTCACTGGGGTTCCTGAAGATGTCCAGGGTTCATCCTGGCTCCCACCGGGTTGCGGGGGCTGCGGGGAGACTGGCTTTTCATGTGTTTTCCTAATGTTCTTTCCTGTCCCAAGTTTCCATCCAGGACGACACACTGAATTTGTAGTTGTAACCCACACTTCCACTTTCACACAGCATACGCCATTCCACAGTCAGGCCCCTCCCTCATCACAGAGCACCTGCACTTCCTCACCCACCCCTGTGACACTGCTGTCATTTACTTCACGTGTTCACCCAGAATGTTGCTACTATTCTCTGTTTTTTCTTTCCACATGCTTTAGGAAATTCCCTTTACATTTACTGTGGGAAAGAGCTCTCATACTTTATTGTCTGAGAAAGTTTTAATTTTTTCAAATTTGCAGGATAATTTTGCTGGATATAAATTGATACCTTGATGATTTTCTTCTTTTTACTCTTGAAGTGTCACGTGTGCGGTTTCTGTGGGAAAGTTCCCTGCAATTCCCACTATTGGTCTATAGGTAAAGTGGATTTTTCTTCTGGCTTCTACCAAGACTTTCCCCTTTGTTTTTGGCTTACTGCAATCTGAATACTCTGGGTCTGGATAATTTTGCTTTTGTTTTTATTTGTCATCATCGCTGTCTGGATGTGTAGTTTGATTTTGTGTCATTAGTTGTGGCCGGTTTTCAGCCACCAGTTCTTCAAGCATTTCTTCTGCTCCTTCTTGTTCTTGCCATTCCTATGCATGCGGTACCTTTTGAGCTGGCCTCATGCTTCTTGGATGCTTTGTTTCCTAATTCTTCCTCCTCTTTGCACTGCATGTGGGAGTCTCTGCTCCCCTATCTTCAAGCTCATTGGCTCTTTCCTTGGCTGTGTACAGCCACTGATGAACGCTTCAGGGCTTCTGCATTTCTGCTGTTGCTGTCTTGGTTTTTAACATTCGTTTCGTTGTTTTTAGGGTCTCTGCCCACACTGCCCATGTGTCCATGAATGTTTTCTGTTTTTTCCATTACACCCCATACTGTGTTAACAAGAGTGCTCTTCAGTTCTCCATCAGATGAGTCTGACATTTGGGTCATTCCCCGCCTGGTTGCGATGACTGCTCCTCCTCACAGCACGTCTTGTTACATTCCCGTAAAGCCACACATGTGGGGTCAGGTGACAAGACTAGGGTCCCCATGCATGTCACAGAAGGTGTGTGCTCTCTCACTTCCTGCATCTCAATGTCCTGGTACTGCTTCTTTCTCTCTTCCTGACCTCTGATGAGCACCTCCTCTAAGAGAGGCTGTTCCTCAAAGCTCTTATGGCTGTAACTGCTGCCCTTTCCTGGAGCCCTGTTGGTGTGGGGTAAAGCCCAAGGAAAGGGGGCAATCTACATCCTTCCAGTGAGTTCTCTGTCTTGAGTGGGAGCTTGGAGCCACGATCCTTGTGAGGGCAGCCAGCCCCCATATCTGCAGCTCCATATCCATGGATTCAACCAACCACCCCTAGGAAGTACTTTAAAAATTGCACCTTTCACACACATACAAACCTGTTTACCATAATGATTCTCTAAACAATGTGATTATTGTTCCCTGAAGAACTGTTTACACAGCATGTACATTGTACTGGGAGATGCTGTAATTTAGACAGGAGGACACTGTGACATGTTATAGAAGAGACTGGGGAACCCACTGGTGGGGTGGTCCTGGGAGCCAGTCTTTCATGGATACCAAGGACAAGCTCATTTCTCCATTTGTACGGTTGCTTCCTCCGTGTCTTCCATGTTGGCACTGCCCGGGTTTCTCCCCCTAGCATGAGATCAGCTGTAGTGAGAGAAACTTCCTCCCCTCAACTGGAAGGCTCTGGAAGTTTCTGAAGAGCAGGATTATTCTTTCCTTCCCACTAGCAGAGCTCTGAGGGACCTATCTGGGGCCTTCGCTCTGTGAGACTGGCAAAGCTCCTGCACATGAAGCCCACACGGGGGGAATTTCCCTCCGATGCTCCACATACTCAGCCTGGGCCACCTGTCAGGACCACCCGCGAGTCTTCCTTGTGGGCCTCCAGAGGTTTCTGCCCCACGCAGGCAGCTGAGCTCAGCTGCATCTCTTGAGATACGATTCTAGTCATCGTTAGAGCCTTGTTTCTCCTACCCCGTCAGCTCTGTCATGAGTCCAAACCTTTTTTAAATTAATTTTTAAGTTTTCTAGCTTTTCTTAGTGTAAGGATTAGAACTGAAATTTCCATGCACTTGATGTGTTTGAACTAAAACGGGTAGTTTTGTATTAATATCCTTGAGAAGCTCATCTGCAGTGGGAGCTGGGTGGGGAGGGTACAGAACAGTGGCACCTGTGTAAGGCTCAAGGTTGAATCCCAGCACTGTAAACACAAAACAAAAATTAAAAAATGAACAGCCCCCCAAATGCCTCATGTAATTAGGCCAGGCACACTTGCAACCAACTCCCCTTGGATAGCCTTTGCCTAGGAGACCTAATCCATGGCCTTGTGCTGTCCCCTCTGAGGGGAGGGGTTTATGTGCAGTATGCATGCCAGTGGCAGCGACCCTGGCCATCTGCGAACTCTGCCTGCCAAGCCTACCCAAGCAGATATGGTAAAGGACCAGCAGCACGAGCCAGGCTGGAAGGTGGAGGAGCACATGGATCACTGGGAACAGCCATGCAAAGAATAAGAGGGCACAGGAGCAAACCATGCTCAGGCTCATCCAGTTGTGTGCTTTCAATTCATGCAGCATTTTCTGGGTATCTCAAAAAAGCTGTAAGAGAAGGATCCAGATGCTGACTTCCTTTACTTTGAGGTCCCATCCCAAGACAAAAAGTTTCCTCAGGAACTCACTTGGAGGAAAGAGTGAAACCAGCAAAAACGGAAAACAAAGCTTGCTTTTCTGAGCCAGGACAGCCTTGGTGATTAGCTTTGAACATGTTCCAGGTGAGCACTTGCCTCGTACCTATGCCTGTGCCGGTCAGGTTGATAAACCTGGCTGCTTGTCTCCAGAAACACAGCCACCTGGATGCTAATGACCTGTCACTTTTGTAGACAAGGTCTTTTCCCGAAGCATAGTGTCTCCTCAAGTATGTCTTATTAAACAAACCTTTTCCTGACGTTTTCTCCTCAGTGAAAGAGGTAAAAACTAACCCCCCAACTCTGTACCTTCCTTTTTTAATCTCCAGAAAGGGTCTGGAGTAATTATAGTTGTTTCTTTTTTGTAATTACATAAATGTCATCATGGGTTTGGACTGTCATTTTACTGGACATTTTTATCGAAGATGTTTACATTTCTGCTACACATTTGGGAAAAACGAAGAAGCTGTTCTACAAGGAAATGGCATTGACGGTTGCCATGGGAACCATGTGAAGTCACAGAAAGTAGATTATCTCATAATGCATTAGCTGGTGTCAGGAACAGGCAGCCCGACTGGAGAACAAACTACCAATTAACGCGCGACAATTTGGGGCCAGAGAACAGGAACGAAATAGAAGGAAGGCTGCCTCTGAAAGGTCATGTTCAAGCTAATTTATTGGTTACTTTGCTCTCCCCAAACCAATTATTCTGACTGTGTTCTGCCCATATAAATCTATCTTAGCTAGTTCAGACTTCTATGGGAGGGAAATCCAGAAAAGCAGAATTTGGCATTTTGAAGAAATGTTCTGAATGAGTTTTTCCTTTTTAAACCACTTCTGCTCAATGAGATTTAAATACATGATTTTCCCTCTCTGAGAGTCTTTGGGAGGCAGTCAGCTGGGTGAGCAAGGCACGAGGTCTAGAGCAAACCGCTTGGGGATGAGTGCTGCTTTGCTTTGTATTAAGTTTTTGGCTCCATACACATGATTTGGCTTCTCCAAGATTATGCTTTCTTCTCTGTAAAACAGGAATGACAGCATTGTCTGCGGCTGTGGTTGGGAGTTCCATCTACGGCTGTTTTTCTGGATTAAAGACGCCATCTGAGCAGAGTGCCCAGCACAGTTCCTGCAGACACTGAAGGAAGGACCGGATTTCCTGCTGTGGATAAGGAAGTTGGGAATTTCAACAGAACTCATCCTGTGGAGGGAAAAGGGGGGAAATGTGGACCGTCATAACAATCACCTACAAAGCTTTATCACACTGAAGATTTTAGGGCCCCACCTGGGCCCCACACTTGGTTGGGGCTGCACCTGTTTCTTGCTAGCCAGTGCCTGTCACTTGCGCTCCTGAGCCTCGCTTTGCTCAAGGAAAGGCATATTTCTGTGTCCCATTCTTGGAGTTTTGCAGCCCAGGTGGGCTGGTGCTGGCCCAGTGGGAATTTCCACAAGCGTCCTGGGTGACCCACTGCGGGGAGTGTAAGTGGACGCGTGGACAGGCATGGCTTTTGGGGTCTCTCCAGATGCCCCAACCCACCAGATCCAGATGTTCACAGCTGCTCAGAGCATGGGCTGATTTTTCATGAAAGGAGCAAGGCTAACAGCCCTTCTCCGAGGCTCACACTCTGCCTGCCTCCGACGTTACCTGCACTGCCTCCTGTTCCACGGTGCTTCGGTCCTGCCTCTGCCCTTTCCCAGTCCAGATGGAAGCCAGACTAGGGGGCTAGGGAGGAGGCCCAGGGACAGCCCCCTCCTCTACACTTGGTGAGGTAGGCACGTTCCCTTGGACGCGTCTTTCCACTCTTCCTCTGGTTACTGGAAGCCGGAGAGCCAAGGAGGGGGCGTCCTGATTTAGCAGTGACCTCAGGTGGGGCAGCCCTGATTCAAGGCTCTTGCTGATCACTTCAGGGTAAGTACTCAGCTGTGGACAACTCTGAGCTGCTGCCAGGGACTCCCTGGGCTGCATGAGCATCGGGTCACGGTCCCTACAGAAACAAGACCACCTAGCTACAGTCTAGGCTCTGTGTGTGCATTTGTGGAGGATGTAGGGAAAACACCAAGTTCCGTGGGGCTCCGAGCACCGTTCCAGGCCCTGAAGATGGAGCTGTAGGCAGAATGAGGCCCTTGTGTTCCCTTGCGAAGGGGAAGCCGTGGAGAAAGCAATCCCAACACATGTGGTGCTACAGGGTTGGAAAGAGCATAGGGTGGCTAGGGGAGCCATGGGAAGCACTTTGAGATCATGTGGTCAGGAAGGACATCTTGTAAGGGGACACTGAAGCAGTGATGTGGAGAACTTGAAGGAGGGAGAAATGTCGTTCCTATGAGAAGACAGGCTCTGGCAGAGGAAGGAGCAGTGCTGAGGTCCCGGGGGAGGTGCATAGGGCACTGGTCCGAGGAGAGCGGAGGAGGCCAGGGCAATGCTGAGGAAGGAACAAAGGGGTGGGCAGTTAGGGATGCCTGGTGCCCAAGGTTGCAAATGGGGTCCAGTGCTCTAAAGTACTAAAATAAGAATTTCCCACGTGCCTGTAGATTCCAAACCTACATCGGTGCTTTGGTAAGCATCCCGCGGTCTTGGGAAAATGTCTTCCCATTGGAACAGGGATGTCTGTGGGTTTCTCCAGCTTGGAGCCTGCCTGGAAGTGGGGAAGAAAGTGAGAAGAAGGAATAATACCTGTGGGATCTAGAAGATGCACCCCAGGGATGCTTTGCCTCTGGGGAGGACACCAGAGACAGCTTGATGCGTGTTCAGCTTCGGGCCTTCCCACTCCAGGGTAGAACTCTGTGACCTCTCACAGGCAGAGCTCAGCTTCCACACAAGGGCACTCAGATTTCGGTGGCTGACAGCAGTGTGTTCCCATCCCACTTGTGCACTTTTCTAATTTTCCTCTGGTCAATGTGTGCTCACAGCATGCTTCCTGCCGGCCCCGTGTGAGGAGAGTGAGTCCTGCACTGGGCCGGGCACCACAGCTGCGGAAGACCGAGGGTGACTGAGGGGCCCTCGGCCTCCCCAACTTCTTAGGAAGGGTGGGGAGTAGCATTTCCGTTTCTTCTCATGCCCTTGATGAGTAGTGTGACTAAATGGGAGAATCAGGAAGCAGGGCTCAGCAGCGCCTGGAGCTCCCTGCACATTGGCCCGTTCCATGCAGTGCCTCTTCCAGAGCAGGTGGAGGCCGGGCACACTCATGGACGCATTCTCTGCCCACATCTGCTCAAAATGAAAATCAAGAGCACCTTGGAAATGCACCCCACAGCTGGCGGCAAGCCTGGGGGCAGCTTCTCTTTCACCTGACTATAAACCTGCATTTCCCCAACAACCATACAGTGCATGCTGAACATCCACCCATGCTCCAGTTGTTTACAGTTGTGATTTTTTTCAAAGATGTTGTAGGTGGATTCAGAGTAACCTCCAATGACACAGCACGGAATTTCAGCCAGGCTTCTGAGCCAGGCCTTTGCAAACGCTGAGCTCTTGGGTTACTTGGCTGAGGGATGAGGAAACCGGGTAGTGGGCGTGGAGGCTGCACCTGCAGAGGCAGAGGCGGGGTGATGATAAGCCAGCGACCATCATGAGGATGGGGTGATGGACCAGATTTTGCTCAGGGGCTGTGACTCCTGCTGTCTCGTTTGCTTCCTTTTCTGCAGAGCCTGCCCCCACCTCACTGCTCAGTCACCTGAGAGGGGATGGGACAGAGTGGGAAGAGGGCTGAGGATGAGGAGACCTGGTGCTTGAGCTCATGAAGATTTCTCCATTGTGTTTCTTTCCCTCCACAGAGAGGGCAAAGGCCATGGGTCTTGGCAATTTGCCTTTCATCTCTTCCTCTTAATACTACATATGTAAATGCAAATTCCAGATCGCTGGCATGGGCTGGTGGAATCGGTGGATTTCCAGCTGGCTGTGTGCATGCATGCATTTAGACGCTCAGAGCGTGTGATCAGGGAAGACCGATGTCTTTGTATACTAATGCCTGTATTTATTTATTTGCACATGATGTATTTAATTCCAAGGTGCTTAAGGCATTCTTCAGACATTAAATTAACTGTTAATCCTCTCCATGTCTCTATAAAGCAGAGGAGAAAGTCTTTTATTGTAAAATATTGTGGCCTAAATCTGAAAAATAGACTTCACAGGAAGAGGGATAATCAAGAGGAACGAAAAGGGAAAAAGATGCAATAGAGAACAAAGGAAAGATGAAAAAATGAGGCAGAAAAGTTTTCTGCAGCTCCCAGCTGGGGAGGGACCCTATGGCACATTTCTCTGTGGCTGGGGCCAGACCCAGCTGCCCAGCTTTCCACGCTGCAGCTCGGTGACGTCAGATTTGCTGCTGTTTGCCTGGTGGGTGGATAACCTGAGCGAAATATGTCCCACTGGAGGCCACATCTCTACAGCTGTGCACGGGGACTGCAGCAGTATCCACACTGTAGATGTATTGTGGAGAACACAGAGCAGGCTTGCAGGAAGTGCTACCTGTCACCACTGCCACCATCATCACCCATAATCTTTGAGAAATTCTCTCTTGGTGCCTGGTGGTGAGAATTATTTTGCCCGAGCCAAATCTGTCTGAAGATTCCCCATGATACACAGATCAGAAATGCCCCAACTCTCCACACCACTGTTTGTGTTCCTGTACCAGTGTGACGCCACTCCTGCTCCTCCTGCTTCGTGGATTCTACTCACCTTGGACTTCAGTATGGGCAGGTTTATGACTTGCTTCGGCCAACAGGACACAGAGGTGATGTTCTGGTCCTGGGTCTGGGCCTCTGGTGGCCACCGGGTGCTGCTGTGGGCCTCTTGGAAGAGTTGGCACAACAAGAACAAGTCCACACTAGTGTGCTGGTGATGAGAGGTGCTGTCCAGGCGTCCTTGTCAGCGAGCTGACAACTGTCTCACTTGGTCAGTCCACAGGCGCCTGCCAGGGACCGTAGACACAGGAGCACGACTAGCAGAAGCAGATGTGCATGTTTGAGACCAGCGTAACAGAGCATCTCGCCGGAAAATTCACAAGCAATGAAAAACAGCTTCTGTTTTAAACCATGGAAGTTTGGGAGCGGTTTGTTATGTGAGAAAGCTGCACTGGCCCTATCCAGCTTTACTTTTCCTTATTTCAGCAGAACAGCTCTTTCTTAGATCAGTCCAATCTATGCATTTACTTATTTCTGGCTAACTTTCAACAAGGTGAGTGAGGGTAACTAGCAGTGACTCAAAGCCCTGGTGGTTGAGAAGCCGATGTCTGGTCAGGTGGGTACAACACGGCAATCTGATAACCGTCCAGTGGTGGGGACTGTAAAGACCACCAAGGTGAGGAATAGAAGCAAAGGGTACTCTGAGAAAAAGAGACTGCCTCTGGCTGGAGTTGGGTGGGATGGAATTGTTGGAAGAAAGCCACAGAAATTCCTCTGGTTGTACAGGGTAGACGCTGTCTGGTCTGAGTGTGTACCCTCAGATTGCTATGTTAAAGTGGAACCCCCAGCATGGCAGGATTATGAGCCCCAGTTCTCATAATGGGACCACCCACAAGCCTGCTCCTCCACATCTTCACGTTGGGGCTTGGGTTTCAGCACGTGAATGTGGGGTGGAATGTCTTCCACTATAGCACCATTTCCATTTGCACTTTCTCCCTGACTTCTGGACAGGTTGCTAAAGCCTTCAGATCCATTTCCATTTTCTAGTCTTGCACCCTCCACCCACCTGGGCTCCTGGGCTCCAGTCTTTTCTATGATAAGAAAGACTTTGTTCAAAGGCAAACTTGGCTTAGTTGCTCCCTTTCCTAATCCTTTGGTGGCCTCGTGCTGTCCCAGGAGGAAGCCAGAATTCTGTGTGCAGGAAACATCTCCTCTGTCACTTGTTCCCATTTCCCACCCAACTTCTACATCTGCCTGTACTCCCGCTGGTCCCCTAAAATCCCACTCATTTTTAGAGTATGTGAGGAGCCCGTGCAGCATTGTCATTCATCTTCAGGGCTTTGAACAAATTGAGAACAGCCCAGAGGCACGAGGAGCCACACATCAACCACTAGGAGGCTAGGAGCTGGGCAGATGGCACTGGTTAGGTGAGAGCTGTGGGCCCGAGAGTGGAAGCCCTTGCACTGGGCCAGGTGCTTACCAGCCTCGGGCGCTAGAGGCCAAAGGCATCTTAAGCCTGCATGTGTGGAATATAAGATACAGACCCTTATGGTTTGTGTGTAGATGTCCCCCAAAGCCTCACGCAGTCATGAGTGGGATTCTAGAGATTTTGATTGACTCGTGGTCCAATGGGATTACAGGTGTGAGTGCTACACTCATGATCTAATGGGATTACAGGTGTGAGTGCTGGACTTATGAGTGTGAGTGCAACACCCAACCTGCACTGGGGAGCTTGTACACCACATAAGGGAAAGAAAGAGGCTGCTTGCTGCCACCTCCTCCCTTTTGCTCTTGCTGCTTTTGCTGTTTTCTGCTGCCATGAACTGTTGCCCTCTGCCATGTGCCACCCTGCCTTGGAGCCAGCAGAGTATGGACTGAAACTTCCACAAACTGTGAGCTAAATAAATTTTCTTTCCTTAATTTTGGGTGTCAGGTATTTTGTCTCAGCAAGGAGAGAAAAATAGCTGAGACAGACATTTACAGATCTCCCACTCTTTGAATTTAAATTACTTCAAGAGAAGGAAAGGAAGTCCATTTCATTCTAAGTTTATGAATCAGCTAGATCACGCCACTTGTGGTGGAGTGGGGAAGGGCCATGAGGAAGATGGCTGTCTGTGTGACAATAGTGACCGTTTTTGTGGCCCGCTAAGCCCTCTGCTGCTGTGTGGTTCCACCCAGGACACTCCTGTCTGCCCCTCCCCGTCTCTCTGAGGCTGTTTGACCCACTCCTAGCTGAGTTCAGACACACTTGTGGACATGAAGTGAGCTCTGTGGTGTTAACTTCCTTGAGGAGTCTAGAATGAGGAGGCCTACAATAGAGTCAGAATGTGACCTGGCTTTGAAGGAAGGGCAGGATCGGGAGGTGAGCCTGGGCGGTAGAGGGTAGAAGGCTGTTGTGGAGTAGACAGAGCACTCTCTGGAGCAGACTCACAGGCAAGGGACACACGCAGTGTGCGGTGTGTGTGTTAGCTTGTCTGAAGGACACACACAGAAAAATGTTGGAATATTGCACCAGAAAAGTCACCCAAGGTGAGCTTGCGAAGGGTCTTGAAGATCTGACTAAACACTTCAGTGTGCAGGAAAGAGTCTGAGTGGGGTGGACTGAGGCTCCTACAGTGGGGCTGACAGAGCCTGGCTTTGCTACTGGACTCCATTGAGTTCTTGTTCACTGGTGAGATGAGGTTTGGCTACTTTTCTATGTAATTTTTCTCACTACCGCCTCTGTTGGCTTGCTAATAATTTATTTCAAATCATTTTCATTTAAACAGAGATAAGGAGAGTGGCAGAGATGTAGATGCATGATAAACTCCTATAATTCAAAATAGATGAGGTTTTTGCTTTCTCAGTGGGTGGTCTGTGAAAGAAAGTACCATGTCTGTCCTCTACTTAGTGTGGAGTCAACCTAAGTCTCCAGTCTTGGAGGGGAGAAATCAAGATCAAGTTGTCAGAGGTCTTCAGGTTCAAACTGCAGGTACCACGTGGGGGAGGCCTGCAGGGGGAAGTTTCTCCACTTGCCTGTCCCGTGGTTGCTGCAGCTGACGGGGCTTGGGACTCGAAATATCCAACTTAGCTGCCCTACATCACTGCTTTAGGCTGTGGCCAACAGACCTCCGGAAGTTCTGTGGTTGGCTTTAAGGACACAGCAGCCCTTGATAAGTGACAGGGCGACACTGTGGAAGCTGAGCAAATGCAGTGGGGACGACTTGGGAGAAGACCTAGTGTGGTAGATTGTTAGCACTCGAGGTCTGTGATCTTTGATCCTCCCTGTACCCTTGCAGTGGCCACATAACTATATCTCATCTCCCTCTCAGATTCTGACCTGGGCTTAGCCGTGGGATTTTCTTTGGCCAGTAGGATGCTAGTCAATGTGACTCGGGATGAGATTTAAAGGTTTATAGACTGGATTTGCTTCTGTGTCTTGGCTGCCCTGTGAGAAGCTTTGTGGGCTGGTCTCTTCCCGGGGGATGGGAGAAATGGGTTGCATTTCTCTAACAGAAGCATGTAGATTAGCTGAGAAGTAGGTGACCCTCACATATGTGGGCAAGCACAGCTGAGACCAGAAGAGCCACATGGCTGAACCCAGTCAGAATCAGGAGCTCTGTCCAGGTCTACACCCAAGATATGTGAGTGATAAATCCTGCCATTCTATGATCCTGAGCTTGTGTGGCTGTGCAATACCAGGCATTATCACGTTGACAGATAACTCATGTATCCTTCAGCTGCACTTGACATGGCAAAAGGACAATTGCCAAGTTTGGGAAACAGCATTTTTGTGTCTTTTTGTTTTGGTACTGTTGTAGTCACGGTTCTCAAGGGAATAGGCTTAATACAGGATATATATGTGTAGGATTATTTTTTAATGTTCACTCAAAAAGTTAAATGCAGAAGCATGCAGGAAATCTGTCCATGCACTACAGACCCAAACAATCCAGCTGAGGGCCTGGATGCCATGGCAATGTCTTGCACAGACAGCTGAAGACCTAGAGCCCATGGCAGTGTCATTCATGAGTCCAGCTGGAGGCCAAGAGCCCACAATGTCTCATGCAAGACTGTACTAAGGCTCTGCACTGGGAAGGTCCAATGATCAGTGGTAGAAGCTAGAAAGTCTGCACCAGCGCGATAAAGGATCTGTGCCAGCAGGCTGAGGGATCTGCACTGGAACCAGGAAGCAACACTCAAGGTAAGGACCAGGGCTCCCTTGAAGAGAACCACAGCCATCCTCAGTGACAGTGAGGACCCAAGCTCCTCTGATGATAACAGCTGAGTTCATATCAGGAAAATGAACGTGACATGTTTCTCCAGGAGAATCGACAGTGCACCATCTTCCCCTCCTCAGGTGGGCCTTCCACACCCAGCACCACACTGAGTCAGTTCATTTGGGTGTTCCA